>NW_009648250.1:3936487-3940182 GCF_000708025.1 Charadrius vociferus | reverse complement strand
AGGCTCACGAGCGGTCGCGGAAGGCCAAGAAGATGATCGGGCTGAAGGCCAAGCTCTACCACAAGCAGCGGCACGCTGAGAAGATACAGATGAAGAAGACGTGAGTACCCGCCGCCGCTCCTCTGGCGCCGTCCAGTCATGCTGGCGTTTGAGGGATGGGACGGGGCGTTACTGCCGGTACTAAAGAAGGAGGTGCTGCTCCCGCCGTGCGTTATGCTTTGAAGGAGCGCCCAGGTTGTAGGGGAAAGTGGGTTTTGCCACTGTGAAGGCGTTTCTGGTTGCCGGTCTTCTCCATGCATGTTAACTATCCTGCTCCTAAAAGCATTCCTGAAGACAAGTGTTAATTAGAAATAGCAGTGACTAATGTAACTACGACAAAAATATGAATGCACGTACTTAGGGCTTTTACATCAACTGCCATGTTAGTGTGGCAAGAGGCAGCAGGCATTTTTTAAACAGTGTTAGTGGAAAAACTACAGTAACGTGCAGACTCTGTGAGCAGAATGTGAGGTTTGTCTTCCAGGATAGATTACAATATCAAGTGTAGATAAACAAAAGCATTTTTCTGAAAGTTTTCTGTTGTTCACAAGTTGAAATCCAAGCTGTTAACAATATTCTTTATTGCTAATGAACTTAAATATCTATCTACCATGTTCTTTTGGTTGTTTTCCAAGTATAGACAGTTATTGTCCTCTGCTACTTGTAAAGGTATTTGGTTTATTAACTAGCTTGTAGGTCCCGTCCGTCCCCCCCCCCCCAAATGGAGTCAAAAATTAACGAAACAACCCCATGCACACGTTCCTCAGGTTTGTAAACATTGCCATCAAATCTCAGAAGAGTAGTAGTATGTTATTTTTTGTCAGAGAGGAAGGCTACTGTCTCTGAAAGTGCTTGGCTGCTTGGTTCAAGTCATTCAGAAATTCCTTAGTAAGATGCATGTTTTGTGTTCCTGTTGTGATGGGAATTGACAAGGTTTTATGCTTGTCTGTCAGATGTTACATTAATTGAAATTCCTAAGTTACCTTGAAAATTATTTAGAATTATTCCTTAAATATAAACATGTACTTGTTTACAAAGGTCTCTTAAATGAAAATTTTGAGCAGGCACAATCTATGTTAAAAGGATACATCTAACAAAGAGCCTCTCTTTTTTTCTTCCTCTACTCTTACTATTGGTTTTCTTTCCTTGCAGCATTAAAATGCATGAAAAGAGAAATACAAAGCAAAAGAATGATGAAAAAACACCTAAAGGAGCTGTACCAGCATACCTGCTGGACAGAGAGGGGCAGTCCCGGGCTAAGGTTCTTTCTAACATGATCAAGCAGAAAAGAAAAGAAAAAGCCGTAAGTAACTGTATTGAAATTCAGATATTTATAATTACTTGTGACAATGATAAATTTTCATAACTTTAAATGCTAATTAAAATTAGTAGTTATGATAGTTTAGTTGTATAAAAGCTATGGTCTACCACTGTGCTTTAGGGAAATTTTATTTTATGTTTTGGTTATCCCTTTTCATTTAGCAATGCAGCATGTAAGACTATTGACTTGGGTTTTTTTTTCCCCTTCCAGGGAAAATGGGAGGTTCCTGTGCCAAAGGTCCGTGCACAAGGAGAAACAGAAGTTTTAAAAGTGATTCGTACAGGAAAGAGAAAGAAGAAGGCCTGGAAGAGAATGGTTACAAAAGTTTGTTTTGTTGGAGATGGCTTTACTAGGAAGCCTCCTAAATACGAGCGATTCATTCGACCAATGGTAATGTTCTTGACCCTTCAAGAATGTTTAAGTTACAATTCTTTTGACTTACTGCTTTGAGTTCCTGTCGTGAGAAAACTTTCTTCTATGATAATGCACTTGTTTACTACTGATGTAGAAGATTCCTATTAGTTTCCTTGCAGAAATTAAACTTTGAGTAGCCTGAGGGTGGGGAGATGCCCTTGCAGTCGCAGTCTGTGTTGAAATATCTCTGCTCTTTCTTCTGTTAACTCAGATGATGCCAGTAAGTTAAAGCTACGAGCTGTCAAATTAGCATGGGAAGGTCTTTAACAGAGGCAGTTGGAATAGCTTTTAAAGTTGGAGGCTTCTTTTTCCAGCTGCTATGATTCAGTCAGCTGCAGAGGCCAACTCTGTTCTAGCACTCCAGAACTCTCTCTTTCTGTCTTGTTAAGTAAGCTTGAAGAACAGTCATGACCATATGCAGGGGCAATGTTGTGCCTCCATCCTCCCAGTTCTTACACAACTGCAGGACCAGTGCCTGGGCTCTAGCAGCCTGGCAGTGCACCAGAGAAGAAACTAGACTCACTAAGACAGTGTATATTTTCTAGAAATACTCGTCCCTGTTTTGTCACAGGAACCAATAGAATCACTATGCACACTGTGCAGGCTGCCTGTTAGATCGTACCTCATTACTATTTTGATGGTTATCTTACACAGAAGCCTTGAATAGATTTTTTTTTTTTTATTGACACAGAAAAGTTTATGGTACTTAATTATAAAGTACCCTTTACAAAGCACAGGTCACTAGACAAAGTGCTAAAAGAGATGGGTATTTAATATTTTATGATATGTGAAAGGTTTTCCTGTTTCACAAGAAAAAAGAAAAAAATTCTAGTCTTAAAAACCAGTAACACTGTTTAACGTGTTATCATAAATGCCTCATTTCTACATGGAAAAGAAGCCATCTGAGGTAGCAAGTATTATTCTTGTACTATTAAAAGTTGACATCTTGAAAATACACGTGGAAAGCTTTATCTTGTCATTAATTAGGTTTTTTAACAAACGTGGCGTTTTATAGTAGGCAGATAGCATTCTGTATTCTAATCTGTTTCATTCTTCCCAGTCTGTCAGAACATGTAAAGCTGAGGACAAAATGCTGAAAGTGTTAAAACTAGATTAGTCGTGAGGGCTTAAAGCAAATACTAACATTCTAACACTCCTTGTGCTACAGGGCTTACGTTTCAAGAAGGCACATGTGACACACCCTGAACTTAAAGCTACTTTTTGCCTACCTATCCTTGGTGTAAAAAAGAATCCTTCTTCTCCTTTGTACACAACACTGGGTGTAATTACCAAGGGTACCGTCATTGAGGTCAACGTGAGTGAGCTTGGCCTTGTCACACAAGGGGGCAAAGTTATCTGGGGTAAGTAGTTAAACTAGCTATACTGCAGAACTACTTTAAGGTTTTAAGTCTTCATTGCCTGATGTATTGCTAAGATCACATCCTATAATCATAATTGATCCATTGTTAAATGTTAGGTTTGGGCTGTAGCAGAAGCAACTGCGAGGCAGCTCGAAAAATGGAAACTTTTTAGGCTTTCTGTTCACAACAGAAATCAAATTAGGTGAAGTTCAGAACAAAGAGTTGACTGGCTTGCCTGTATCTCACATTAGGCAAATGCTACAAGTCTATTATAAAGACCTAACCACGTGAACTATGAAGAATTGTGTTATGTTTCAGTGGTAGTTCTATGTAGAACTATCTTCATAGGATCAGGCTGACTTCTTTTAACAGAGAGGTTGACTGGGACAATAGCAGAACTAATGATTTATTTATTTTTTTAAAATCTACCTAGAACTCTAAATGATCCATTTATAAAAAACAGCCTGAATAAAATATTTAAAGAACCTAAGTTTGCAGCTCAGCAAAAGGTAGATTTAGATTTCAAAATACATTTCAGTTTTTGAACAGGAATTCCCTAC
>NW_009648250.1:3895651-3936470 GCF_000708025.1 Charadrius vociferus | reverse complement strand
ACTTTCAAACATAGAAAAATCTAATTTATTATATGAACTATTTCAAGCTTTTGTAGACATTTAATTGCCTTTTCTCTTCAGGGAAATATGCACAAGTAACAAACAATCCAGAAAACGATGGCTGTATTAATGCAGTTCTACTTGTTTAAGTTTTGTTTGATACTAAGCGTTGGACATGGGCTCCTGCAAAATCAGTGCAGTTTCAACAAGTTTGCAAGATCTCTGGAACCTTCAACCAATCAAGAACATTGACCCCACAAGCTGGTGAGGAACTTAAACGTGCCAGAAACAACTGTTTGGGGTTTTGTATTTGTGTTTGTTCAGCTGAACACTGTCCAAATAAAATGACTCGATTTTCATGTTTTGCTAACATGGTACGGATTTGATCTAAACCTTCTTTGTATTTTTACAGCAGCAGTTTTCTGGCTTAGATATATCTTCTAAATACCTAATTCAGTTCACATTCCTAGTGATGGGAAATACAGCCACTGTCTCACATGATGGCCTACTGTAACAGCTAAAGGTACAGATGAACATACTGTTGTATTCTGCTTCTGGGAAAGCAGAAGAGCTGGAAGAATGCAGCTAGAATCTTACTGCAGACTGACATCAGAAATTAACCACTCACTTTGATACTTGCACCTACAGAAGCATGGGCTTGAGAACACGTTAGCAGCAGCAGCGGGGAAATACCTAAAAGGGCAGCTGTTTTCTCCCCCTGACCCCATTAACTCATGTCTTTCTCGCCTTTGCTTCCACGACTGCATTAGTGGAAAGAATAGGGGCTGGAGAGTGTACCGCTATAGTAGTTCCAGGCAAGAGGAGAACAGCTTCAGAAGTTTAAATTTATGAAGTTGTAAGGGGTTTAAGGTGTGAAATTTGAAAATGGTGTGACAACCCTGATACAATCACTTGTAGCTATTTTGGTGGCTTTAAGAAACACTCAAGAAAAACTAAAGGTCACAAGCATCAGCTGATCAATCTATATTTAGCTTGCATCCTCAAAATACAGGAAACAAAATCTGCTTCTTAACTGGAAGCTTTCAGCAATGCTGTATACAACTACATCAGTAATCTTCCAGTCACGAATTTGGTGGTAAACTTAGCACAATCTACCACTACAAATAAGCATACTCACCATTTTATATTCCTACTCTTAAACAGTACTTCAAGGCAAGGAGCTTTTAACGTAAATTTCAAGTCAAATCCTTACAAACTTTCTCCAGTTTATGAGGATAGTCTCACCCTTCAACATTGTAAGAAGGAAATTTTCAAACAAAACTCTCAGAAGCCAGAATGTGAATAGATTGGCATTGTGTTTTTTTGCATTTACAAAAGTTTCAGGCTAGAGATGGTCACATGTTCAATAAGCAGGTTGAGTAGCAAGTTGTAGAATCACCGAGTAGTTAGGGTTGGAAGGGACCTCTTGAGGTTGTGTAGTTGCAAGCCCCCTGCTTAAAGCAGAGTCAACTACATGTCCAAGGGCCATGTTCAGTCAGGTTTTGAGTATCTCCAAGGATGGAGACTCCATCATTTCTCTGGGCAGCCTGATCCAGTGTTTGACCACTCTTATGGTTTATATAAATATATATATTAATTTATATAAATATAAAATTTAATATAAAATGGTCTTTTATATTTAAAGAGAATTTCCTGTATTCTAGTTTGTGCCCACTGCCTCTTGTCCTGTCACTGGGCACCACTGAGAAGTGTCTTGCTCCATCTCCTTTATACCCCCCCACCCAGGTATTTGTACCCAAGGTAAGATCCTCCCAGGCTTTCTCTTCTCCAGGCTGAAGAATTGCAGCTCTCAGCCTCTTGTATGACAGATGCTCCAATTCTTGAATCGTCTTCATGACCAGATCATGTTTCAAGATCTGGAATTCTGGCCAGGAAGTCAAGCTACCTGCTTTTGTACCAGCTTTCTAACTTCTCTTGTGCTATCTGCACTAAGAGGCAGTATTTAACTATACCAAAGTCTTCTCCTCTTACAGGCTATTTTGTTAGTTTAACACATCACCCTAGTCTAGACTTAATATGTTGCTATGATTTTTACTACTTCATGTAGTGATTTGAAACTAAAAGAGGGTCACAAGCCTGTAAATTGTTTGCTTGGAGAGAAGGCATTTTTTCAAAACAGATAAGCCTCCATTTAAGTTCTTGTTGCTTTACCCTTTACTGCACATTAACAAGTAACATGGACAGAATAATTTAATTTTCTACAGCTGTCTCAAGAACATTACTACATTTTGTGCTATAAATACATGACTTGTTGGCTGAATAACACAATTGTTGTACTTAAGACATTTTAATATACCACGATGACACGCCAGAAGGCTGTGCTGCCTTACAGCGTGACCTCGCCAGGCTGGAGAGTTGGGCAGAAAGAAACCTTATGAAGTTCAACAAGGGTAAGTGTAGGGTACTGCACCTGGGGAGGAATAACCCCATGCACCAGTACAGGTTGGGGGCTGACCTCCTGGAGAGCAGCTCTGTGGAGAGGGACCTGGGAGTCCTGGTGGACAACAGGATGACCATGAGCCAGCAATGTGCCCTGGCGGCCAAGAAGGCGAATGGCATCCTGGGGTGCATCAAGAAGAGTGTGGCCAGCAGGTCGAGGGAGGTCATCCTCCCCCTCTACTCTGCCCTGGTGAGACCGCATCTGGAGTACTGTGTCCAGTTCTGGGCTCCCCAGTTCAAGAAGGACAGGGAACTGTCCTTTGCTGGAGAGGGTCCAGCAAAGGGCAACGAAGATGATTAGGGGATTGGAACATCTCTCCTATGGAGAAAGGCTTAGGGACTTGGGTCTCTTTAGTCTAGAGAAAAGAAGATTGAGGGGGGATCTTATTAATACTTACAAATACTTAATGGGAGGATGCCAGGGGGATGGGAGTAGTCTTTTTTCAGTGGCGCCCAGTGATAGGACGAGGGGTAATGGGCATAAACTTGAACATAGGAAGTTCCATCTTAACATGAGAAGGAACTTCTTTACTTTGAGGGTAGTGGAGCACTGGAACAGGCTGCCCAGAGAGGTGGTGGAGTCTCCCACTCTGGAGACATTCAAAACCCGCCTGGACGCTGTCCTGTGTAACGTGCTGTAGGTGACCCTGCTCTGGCAGGGGGGTTGGACTAGATGATCTCCAGAGGTCCCTTCCAACCCTAACAATTCTGTGAATTCTGTGAACGATGTAGGGAGTGTGTTACAGCATTTCTAGTTGGCTTGTCTATAGCAAACTATGTTAATAACTGCTAAGTTTACATCATCTTGCATAGTTGGTATAAACAGCTGTAACATTCAGAACAGCCTATTCTAAGGCTTTTTTTATAGAAGTCTGATGCATAAGCTAATTAAGTACAGGAAATTGTTTTAATCAATAAAGATTCTTCAATTAATCATTTTTGAGCTTAGTTCTAGTGAACTGAAGTGAACCACCTTAAAACATACCTCCTGTATAGCAGAAAACTCAAAATACTGAAAACCAATAAAAAAAATAATCACAAAATATAAGTTTAATTACTACTTCAAAACATTTCAAAAGCAGCCAAGACAGCACTAAAAAAGGAAAAACACTGTAACAAGACTTAAGTACCATACTCAGAACAGCAACACATCTTTTATAAGATTTATAAACAGGGTATCACTAGTTTAGAAAATATCTAACACCACATTTGTGAAAATAAATTTAGAAGTGTATCCTCTTGGAAATAAACCTTATAGAATGGATACTTAAAGCAGAGAAGCTGAAACGTAGACCTATTTGTTGCTATGTTTAACTTAGTAGTGCTGGTGACATTGTAAATGATCAATTTGATTACTGACATCTACAGATGAAATGCTATAAAAAAGCAACAAACCAAGGTCAGACATAATTTCAGATAAGTTAAACACTTTTCAAATAAGACATGTATACATTTTCATGTAAAGGGCTATGAAACATGAGAACAGCAAACAAGAATTCTGCATGAAATGAAAATAGACCAAAAGAGGATTGTGGGAGAAGCAAAGCAAAAATCCTGTTAAAAATTAACAAGCAATACAAGAGACATTTGAACAAATGTTGGATTCAAATACAAAACCATTTATCATTTAAGTGTAAAGCTGAAGTCACAAATTAATGCTCTTTAAACTCTATTGCTAGACTAAATAAAGCTCAAAAATAATACTGCTTGCTTTCACTGTACACATGTAGTTCCACAGCACGTTGTAATAGCATTTGGTACAAACTTGTATAAAGTTGATGTTTTAATCATTGGTTGCTGGTGCAATAAGATCTTAAAAATTCTTTAAGAGTTTGGTGGTAGTAAGACAGACAGTTAACAGAAAAAAAAAAAAGAATTGAAATTGTCCAAGCCTAAAAACCACTGGTTTTCCCAAGGTAAAACACTTCAGCCAATACAGTTGTCGGATATATTGTTCCCTTGTATTAGTATAGAAGAAGGCATAGCCCATTAAATTACTGCTCCAATGGGACATCAGTACAGCAATGAAAACTATTACTTAAAGTCAGTATTTTGATTTTTTTATTTACTACAAGATGATTGATGCCAAAGAAGTTGTTATAGAAGTAAACTGCACCCTTTAGTTCAAAGTACTGCTGCAATCACAATTACAACAATGTCCAGTTTTCAAGACTGCACTGGTTAACAGAATTACTAATTGCACCCCAACTACCCACATTCTGTACCTAACAGTCTGTCCGTCAGCTGACTATCTCAGGTACCCCACATTTACAGAGGTATCTACTCAAGAATACACTTAGAGATGTGCATTTAAGTTCAGTATTTAAAACTGACTCACTGAAATGAGATCAGAAATTTGATTGTTCTCAGTAGAAACCAAGACTGACCTAATCTAATAATCTTGTCGTAACATTTATGGATTCAATATGCAAATGTCTTAAAAGAAAGATACTAACTGAAATCAGTTCCAGCTTAGCCATGAAAAGTAAGAGCCACATGAGTGACATTACCTTCTCATGAACACTGTTTTCTGACTTCACAGGGAATACAAGCGATAAATGTATGTATCAAAAATCTATCCAGAACTAATTGAAATAACTGGGACTCACTTTTCATAAGCAAAAGAATCCTTGACTTTTTGAAACTGAATACATTTGTATCAATTGAAGTATTTGGCATATTAATCTTCAGTAAAGCTTGCTCTGAAAATATAAGATGAGCCACAATACGTGGAAGAAGGGACTGACCACTTAGGAAGAGTGCAAGAGTGCTGTCAGGGTATGCAGGGGTGAAATGGGGAAAGCCAAGGCAGCCTTGCAATTGAACCTGGTGAGGGACGTCAAGGTAATAGGAAAGGTTTCTTTAAGTATATAGGAAGCAAAAAGAAAACTAGAGAAAATGTGGGCCCGCTGTTGAGTGAGACAGGTGCTGTGGTAACAGATCAGAGAAGGCAGAGCTGCTGAATGCTGCCTTTGCTTCTGTCTTCACTGTTCGGGCCAGTCCTCAGGAGTCCCAGGCTTTGCAGGTAACAGAGAAAGTCTGGAAGAGGGCAGACTTTCCCTTGGTTGAAGACAAACAAGTTAGAGAACAATTAGGTAAACTGGATACCCACAAGTCCGTAAGGCCTGATGGGATGCACCCGCGAGTGCTGAGGGAGGTGGCAGAAGTCATTGCTGAGCCACTCTCCATCTAAGAAAGGTCCTGGAGAACAGATGAGGTGCCTGAGGACTGGAGGAAAGCCAATGTCATTCCAGTCTTTGAAAAGGGCAAGGATGACCTGAAAGACTACAGGCTGGTCAGACTCACCTCCATCCCTGGAAAGATGATGGAACAGCTCACTCTGGGCATCATCTCCAAGGATCTGGAGGAAAAGAAGGTTATCAGAAGTAGTCAACATGGATTCACTAAAGGGAAGCCACAGGTCTGACTAATCTGATAGCCTTCTATGATGGCATGACTGGATGGATGGGGGTAGATGAGGGGAGGGCAGTGCATGTTGTCTACCTTGACTTCAGCGAGGCTTTCAACACCGTCTCCCACATCATCCACACAGGCAAGCTTAGAAAGTGTGGGTTAGATGAATGGACAGTGGGGTGGATTGAACAGTGGCTGACAGAGCTCAGAGGGTTATGGTTAGTGGTGCAGGCTAGTTGGAAGTCAGTAACAAGTGATGTTCCTCAGGGGTCAGTACTGGGTACAGTCCTGTTCAATATATTCATCAATGACCTGGATGAAAGGATAGATCATACTATCAGCAAGTTTGCTGATGACACGAAACTGGGACGGGTGGCTGACAACGCCAGAAGGCTGTGCTGCCATTCAGCATGACCTGGACAGGCTGGAGAATTGGACAGAGAGAAACCTTGTAAAATTTAACAAGGGCAAGTGTAGGCTACTGCACCTGGGGAGGAATAACCCCATGCATCAGTACAGGTTGGGGGCTGACCTCCTGGAGAGCAGCTCTGTGGAAAGGGACCTGGTGGACAGCAAGGATGACCATGAGCCAGCAATGTGCCCTGGTGGTCAAGAAGGCAAATGGCATCCTGGGATGAATCAAGAGGTTCAAGAACTGGGAACTGCTGGAGAGGGTCCAGCAAAGGGCTACAAAGATGAGGGGACCGGAGCATCTTTCTTATGATGAAAGGCTGAAGGACTTGGGTCTTTTCAGTCTATAGAAAAGATGACTGAGGGGGGATCTTACCAATGCTTATAAATACTTAAAGGGAGGGTGCCAAAGGGACGGGAACAGGTTTTTTTCAGTGGTGCCCAGTGATAGGACAAGAGGTAACAGGCACAAACTTGAGCATAGGAAGTTCCATCTCACTATGAGGAGGAACTTCTTTATGTTGAGGGTGGCAGAGCACCAGAACAGGCTGTCCAGAGAGGTTGTGGAGCCTCCGATTCTGAAGACATTCAAAACCCGCCTGGACGCTGTCCTGTGCAACCTGCTGTAGGTGACCCTGCTCTGGCAGGGGGGTTGGACTAGATGATCTCCAGAGGTCCCTTCCAACCCTAACCATTCTGTGAATATACTGCATTCAACTGCCCTTTTTTTAAAGCCACCAGCCCTCACAAATCCCAAATCCTTAGCAATGCAATGTGTTTTCTAGCTTTTTATTTTATTTTTTTTTTACACAAGAAATCTTAGTAGTAAAAGACAAGCCACACAGAAGATAACAAAAGTTTTGTCTCATATGCTTTATAGAAAATGCTTGATTAGTTTTAGAAATGCTCAAGGTTCACTTGAATATGCTTACAAACAATCATGAAAGCTCTTGTACATTTACCAGTCATGGGGTTCATAAGGAGTACTTATATCTACATTGATAGGAAGTTACAACTACGTGCAATAGTTCAAGAAACCCAGACTTAACTCAGTAATCCCATGCGCCGGTATCTGAAGTTTAGGTAATATACGTTTCTTAACAACTGCCTTTTTTTTTTTTTCTCTCTTGTAAACTGCTCTTAATGGATTGAAAAGGAGTATGGTACTTCATCAGCTGAAAGTAGTACGAATGGATCTTATACAGTTAAAATATCTTATAAATACAGTTAAACTGTGAAAGCATAAAATCCAAAACCAGAGTCTTACATTAGCTTCATAGAGGGATAAAAGACAGCAATGCAACTATTCAAGAAAACCTTGTACTCAGAAGTCCTGAGCAGCAATTTCTAGATACCTCTATTTTTGAGACACTGTGGGAGACTAGTTCACTCATCTTAGAAAAGGCATATAGCAGGACAAATAGTGGTGTGATTTCCTGTTCTTAGAACCATTGTTTGTTCTTATTCCTGAGTTTTTAACCCATTATGAGAGAAGCTTCATTTATGTAAAGAAACACATAGCAAACTGAGGAGTAACTTACTCTGCGTGTGCCAAATTAAATAAAATATGGTTTGCCAGGAGAACCACTGAAGGGAAAAATGCATGAAAAGCCTGTTTTTATTTCTGTTTTCATACAGCAAAGTTTGGTTGCTGTTTTTAATAAAAGCTATGAACTGGGAGGCTATCATCCCAGGGATTACGCCCAAGTAAGAAAAAGAAAGTGGTAATCGGAAGTATTTGCAAGCAACCACCTGCTAACTCCTGAAGGCAGAGAAGTTTGGCAAACAAGCATTTGCTGAAACACCCACTAATACTCACACTAATGAATGTCACAACCACCTGAAATGCCAGCACTCACAGGAGTCACACACCTGGCAGACGCAACATTTAACAGTTACCCCACAGCAACAGCCAAGTATTTGGAAAACACAAGCACCATTTCCATTCAGACCAAAAACAAGATCAAAAGTTGTCATATCCTTTTCCTGTAATGTAACAAGTAATCAAGTTTCCACTCAACACATGCAAGCAGCTAGGAAGGCAGTTCAAACAGTCAGCATATGCACTGGAGTCTACATTCCATACACTCCAGAAAAACAGGCTTACCAAGATGGTCGCTTTTCAATCTACAGTTTACTGTGTAGACATCTCAATCTTCACATAAAGAACTTCATCATCAGAGTCCACTATGGCAGACACTGTGTTGACCATGCTTCTACTCACTCAGCTGTTTCAACTGATTCTATGAAGACATGCTGCTTATGTTATTTTGATCTACTGAGTTATACCTTCTCGTGTATTTTGAGAATCTTACATTATTTTAATCTCATCTGGGAAAATCTACAGGGAGGGAACAAGAAATGAGAAGGATTTTTTCTTTTTCTGCTTCTCTCCACAGTAGAGAACACAAAGTTACTAAAAAAAAAAGAGTGCTAAAGTGATGTCTGGCCTAATGGAAGTCTATGGGAATTTAAGGGACCTTGATAGGGTCAGGATTTCACGCTGCATTTTTTCTTCCACAACTGCCACCTTAAATATGCAAACTGTTCCCTTTGCTAGCGCAACTGTATTTATACAGCATGTATTGTTTATAAAAGGAGGAGACTGGCTGTTTACTTTCTTACTCTGATAAAGCTCAATGTCTACTGGTTAAAAATTCAAGAAAACTTGAGGAAAGGCGATGGATCCCAAGAGGAAGTCCAACCCAGCTTTTTAAGCCCCTGTGTCCCATGTCCCAGATGGTTTAGTTACACCCTAGTGTTTTACGTAAGATAATAACTTTCTTATAAATAGATGAATTAACAATCAGGATTTCATTTTTAAGCTGGCTTTCCTTTTTTCTTGGGTGGACCTTTGTAGCCCTTGGCCTTTCTTCGCAAGTTTCTCCGGTCTACAATGGGTACCTCAATTTCTGCTTCCTCAGAGCTGCTGTCAGCAGCCCGCTCCACTACCGTCTGCACGTACTGATCTATTTGCTCAGCAGATTCTTCTGACTGCTCTTCCAACTGGTTCTTCTGTCCTTCCTGTCCAGAAGGCTGCTGAAAAGAAACACCCTCAAGTTCAACCACTATCAAAGAGCTCTGACTCAAGGTAACAGGAGCCTCCTGTGAGTTGTGCCCTGCTTCCTCATTTTGGTCTTCCAATGAGGAAGCTGTTTTGGGTGATACGTTTTCAGAAACAGATTCTTCTGCTGCTTCATTTACCACAGAGTTGGGCAGGCCATTGTCAGAGGGCTCTTCCTTAGATGCTGAAGCAGCTGCATTTTCAGTGATGTCAGATTCTTGCTCTTCTTCAGTGCCCCCCTCCTTTACTAATGTACTTTCTTCAGTCAGCACTTCTGAATCATTTGCATTTAAAACCTGTGAGAGGAAGGGAAGGGTGCCAAAACAACCAAAGGGACAATCAGTTGAAGATACAAGAAGCTGAACAACTACTGCCCCTAGCTAGCAACCTTGGAGGATATTTTGGCATTCAGCAGATTTTAGTACTACATGTACAGTCAACAAACCAGTCCTTTCCTCCTTTTTGCATGAGACTATTTTGTGAACTGCATTTGATACCCAGAGTTGCTCTCCTATTTTCAAATTATTCAAATAATTATTCAGGTACAGTAAAAACACTCTGAAATTAATCCCAGGGAAAAAGAAGTTTTTTATTTTAGACATACAATTATCATTTTGCTCACATGTAACAATCTGCTTTTGCACTATAAACAAAACCCAGTAAAATCTGTGGATATTTTACCAGTAATTAATTGTTTGTACACTTAACAGGGCAGAATCACTAGACAAAATAAGGATGTGGCTTTTCACTCATATCCAACTAGTATTTTAGTGAGAAGGGTCTGTTTCATTAACTGCCAAGGCACACTGAAGCAACATATCCTTCTTTTTAATACCACATGAATATATATACACTCCACTTCTGCTAATTAAAACAGAAACATTAGAATATTCTGCTTATGGATTTACATCATCTGACCTAATAATTGCTTCTCCCCAGAATTTAATATGGTGGTAGGGGCTACTTTCTATCTGTTACTTAACAAAAAGTAAAAACAGCAAGAAAGGTACACTCTGAAGGAAAGATGACTGCACATTTTGTTTTAATTCTCTCACCTCTGATACAGTGTCTTCTGAAGGTTTTGCTGGAGGCTCAAGGATTAACGGAACAAACAGTGTTAAGGGCTCTTCTCCTTGACTCTCAGACTGCAATTTTAATTCACCACTTACAACTTCATTTGCTGTTTCCTCTTCAGCTGTAAGTGAGGTTTTACCAGTTTCTTCTGTTACCTCACCATTAAGAGGTTCTGATGGAGTTTCCTAAAAATTGCATTTTTAAGTCAAGATTATGCCCAGCAATTGTCCCCCAATACTAGTGGGTGTATTTGTGATCTAAATTTGCAGCTTAATATGAGAAGCAGATAGCTTGGGTACCCAGAAATGTGTCCTAAGAAGGCAGAGCTTAGTGCAGAGAAGCTAACTTAACCAGCGTATTAGCTTGGTGTTGTCACCTGCACTAAATTTCTGACCGTAGCTTACACAATTAGGACCCCAGCCAAGAAGTTCTTATGCATCTCACAAGCATACATTCCTTGAACCCAGCATAGTGCAAGATCCACTTTCTCACCTATCAGTAAGAACATAAAACCCTGGAGGCGTCACTAGGCACAAAAGGTACTCACAGATTTAAATTCAAGCTGTTAACAAGTTGTAGCTAAAAGTTGGATTTAAACGTCAAAGCAAGCTTTAAGTGGAGAAGTAAGAAGAGCCAACAGTAGTCACTGAAGCATACCAGCTCTTGTCTTCTTCAAATAAACTTTTTTTTTTTCTTTAAAATTGGAGATACTGGATCAGATCTTTACCTTACTCCAGTTCTCTGGAGCATGTGAGTAGGATAAATCAATTAAGAAAATTAGGCTGGTAGACAAGCTACAAATTCACCTTACTGAGGATGCTATGAAGTCTATGGTTCACAATAAGTATAACGGAATGTTCCCTGAAACTAGTTCTATACTAGCCTTAGCTTCTCAGATATACTTCTCAATGAAGCATCAGTACAAAAAAAAAAAAAAATCAGAGTTGATACCCATATGGATCAAGGCAGCAACGACCATATTTAACAGAAACTGTAGTTGTATTCCAAATTTATCCACTATCACATCCAGCTCACCTCCTTCTCACTCTGTTTCTCAGGGGGTGATACATGTAGCTCTGCTTCCAATACGGACTGGCCTTCATCTTCAACAATCATATCCTCATCCTTCTCCATAGTATTCTCCTCAGGTACTTCTACTAGGTCTTTAGAGCTTTCAGGTGTGTGGGCAGGAAGTTCCAGCCTGCAGCAAGTATCAAGATAAATCCTTTAATCTTTTAGATTAATACATAATTTCAGTGATCTCAGCAGGGAAATTCCTTCATGACCAGTTATAAAGTGCTGCATCAAATGCTTGCCATAAGAAATAAGAATCCAGAAAACGAAATACATCTGAAAATGGCTAACTCCTCATCAGGAAAAAAAACCCATCAACTATGAAAACTTGCTTGGGCAATTATAAAATGAAGACATCTATCTCACTTCCATTTTATGGGAATAAAAGTTAGAAATGTGTTTGCCATTTTAAATGTAGAAAGCAGTAATCCATTACATATTTGAAAGCCACAAAGGGGTGCGAAAGGAAGCAACTTCACCCATCCCTACTGTAGAAACATTTTAAAATTATGGAATTATAAAAGCAAATATGTTGTGTAATCATTGAATATACATATACTACAAAGACCATGACTGGAAAAGAACTCAAGGCAATGAACGCATCATGGCTGAAGAATCAATCGGCTAGAGATTAAGTTAAGATCTGATGCACCTGATGGGTACTAACACTATCTCAAACATCCAGTTCTCATTTGTGAGATGATAAAACTCAGATGAACTGGAAGTATTACATACAAGCAAAGAAAGAAGTACATGCAATAGATTTGCAGGAGACTGCTCCACAATCTCGTAGTAAAGGCAGTATTGGAGTGTTTTAGTCCAGGTGCTAGTCTTGAAATGAAGGCACGCCATAGGGGAAAGTCCCTGACAGAAGACCCTGCTGCATTTGCTAATGTGCATGGAAAGAGAGAACCCAAGTTGATATCCTACCCTGCTGCCACCAGGATTCCCCTTAGCTCTGCTCACAAACACACGTTACGCATCCTTGTTCCAAGTAGCAGTGGCATCTTGTTGACTTCATTTTGCAAGGCCCAAAATACTGGCATTCAATAACAGGCTAGTCCTCTTACACACCAACCAGCCAATTAGTAGTAGTAACAGGGCAAAGAATTTCTCAACCTGTGGCAGCATCAAACCATGCCCTTTGGCCTGTCTGAACCAGCTTAGGGCTGCACACTGACAGTGCAGGACAGCAGTGCTGTGTCTTTGTAGTTCCACAGAGCAATTTAAACACAAAAATTAGGCTGCATCTAGCTGATGACCTCAGCTTCGCATGAAAAAAAAAAAAACAAAAACAAACCCACACAACTAATTTTGTTTAAAGAAACCTAATGGAACAAGTTTGAGGGATTTCCTAGAAAAATAATCAGGTTATCTTCAGTTCTTCAAAGAGGATTTTGGGGTTGCATTGGGTTTTTTTGGAAGAGAATGAGAGAGGGAGAGAGAGACATGGGGTCAGAGAAACTGGGCAGTGTGTGTCTATAAGCATGCATATACTCACACACAGTAAGGAGGAGGAAGGAGACGTTTATTTATTTATTTTAAATAGCCACAGTTCTGCTTTCTGGATGGAAGCCAGTGCAAATTAGTACTTCAGGCCCTGTCTTGTATGAATTGTTACAGCATGCAAGTGGCACAATTCTTCACATCCCCATTTGAAAATTATCACACAGGATAACATCCTTTGAACTGAAATGACTCTTTTTCCCCAGGATGTAAGTTTGGATTATGACTCGTTTAAATCAGAATTTGTCTAAACAAAGGGCTTTACTTTGAAGACTGGTGGCTCCCTATGACTCTTTTGTTAAGTGACAAGCAATAACCAGCTCCCAAACTAAACAGCCAGGCTTTATTTTACTGCAATATGCCACTATAACAAAAGGTCAGGAAGGGACACCTCTCCAAAGATCACACATAGCATTGTCAATATAAATAAAAACAGATGTTTTTACCTTCATGTAGATTGTTATAACCCTCAGCCTTCACTGTTTTCTTACTGTTATTTCCAGTATCTGCCGAGGTTTCAGAAATGCTACATTTTGGTGCAATCACTCTTCAGGCAATGTCTCAATTTTCTTTCTCGTATCAGGCTTCATTTTGAGTAATTTTAAAATCAAACAAGTAAAGTAGGAAGAAAGGAGAAGAAATACCCAGTAGCACACTATGAGACACTGATGTAGTTTGTGACTTCCCAAGCAACAAAGTTAAAAAAAAAAAACAAAACAAAAACAGTAAAATATGGGCTCCTCTACCTGCTTTCTGACACATGAAGAGCATTTTCCTCAACTCCTTGGGAAGTTTCTGATCGAGATTCTGGGGTATTTTTTCTTATCCTGGGGCGTTTTAAGTGACTGCTTCGTGTCCAAACAGAAGCAGAAGTCGTGTTAGGGTCTTAGGAAAAAAAACCAAAAACAAATCAACAAAATAAATGCAAGTGAACAAATGCAATCTACAATTTGCATACAATCCTCCCCCCTAGTATTTCATTAAAGCAACTGAGTGCAAGTAAAACAACATTTCACTGTGATACTTTTTTTCTGAACATACATGCGTAATATCTTTATCAAGATTCCTAACAATTTTATCCCAAGTCCTCTAAAAGATTTATGAGTTGAACCTCAGCACCTTAGAGGAAGGCATGGGTTTTTTTTATACACTTTGCAGATGAATATGGTAAAATTGAAAGCAGTAAAAGAGCCTGCTAACCTACTCAGCCTCAGTAATCGCAATACTGTTAATCAAGGTTATTTTTACCTTTAGATGTGCTTGCACGGACATCTAATGATTCTTTACCTTTTTGAGAGTCAGCCTGTAAAGCAAAAGCAAAACTAGTATTATTCCAAAAACTTCTGAATTGATTAAAATACCTTCATCTCCCTATCTGTGGCTAAATCTTTCTAAAGCACTCACTGTTTCAAAGTAATAAGCCTACAGAAGAGCAGTTACAAACATTCTTAATTTATGATACTTACGTGTATGTATCTTATCTTTCAACAGATTTTTTTAATTATTATTTTGTTACACAGATGAATATTTTTCTGCATTTTCCTTATGGCCTCAACACAGTACATAAGACCTGTCATTATAAACAACACTACCAATTTTTTTTCCTAACCATTCAGTTTATAACAGGTATCCACACAAATGAAACCCTAGAAGTTGTTTCTTTTTTTCACTTTGCTTTTCTGTATAAACCCAAGGGACTCCACTACAGTAGCTGACAAAATTTAACAGGAAAGTTATTTTTAAATTTGTATTCTATTTTCTAGTCTTATTTTTATTGTGGTTTGCAACAGAATATGGCAGCCCATGTAAAAAAAAAAAAAAAGAGATCAGACAAGAAAAAACAGAACTTAATGATTCAGCAGTAATGCAGGTTACACGCACAGTCAGCACAAGAGGCTGCTTATGTCAGAGTTCCCTCTCCCTAGAGCTCTTTTGCCTCTTGTTCTTCCCCACCATCCCAATATTTCCTTTTTTTTTTTTCAAGTTAGGTAAGGACTCACTGGTCAAGCAGTTGATACTCTGAAGTCGGTACAAGCTGCCCACTTCAAAATAAAGTTATGCACATTTCTCTTTCTTAGCTGTGGGAAGTAATCTAGAACAGGCAATATAACCAGCATCCAGGTGTTTTGCCACCTTTCCAGCCTCACTTCCAGTACTACCCAAGAATGCCAGCAAAAAGTGGCCATATCTAGATTCTGCTGCTTGAAATAGTTTCAATTGAGTTTGAAATAAATAAGAACTTGTAGACTAATGACAGGTTATTCTAGCATCAAAACATACAAAACGGGGAGCATTACCAAAAGGTGAAAGTTGGGAAATGTTTTTCCCTGGTTTGAGTGAAGGTAGGGTGTTTTATTTTGTTTGGTGGTCCAACAGTTTTCAGAGCATTGCAGAACTGCTTATAGATAGTGCAGGTGCCAAGAAGAGAGCTACGATCAATTCTACCAAGCAATGAAGAGTTGGAGCACTTTGGATCTAACATCTTCCTGTTCCAGAAAATGGCAAGAGACAAAGCTTGAGTTCTTAACTCACAGCAACAAAAATCATGAGAAGTACCATCCCTCTGCTATCTTCTACAAGTACATCCATATAGTTCTACAACCAAAACATACTTTTTTAGATCATTTTGCCGATATGATCATTATTGGAATCTGAATCTAGAACTCAGTGATGATGCTCAAGACACTGTTACAAATGAAAAACAACTAGGAATTGTTGCTTCTGTTCAGAGACTAAAAATATCGCTGCTGTCAGTTTTGCATTGGGAAATTATAATTTTCTCAACTGGGAAAGGGATCTTTCACTTACACTTCAAATAAAAAGTTTGGATACTAATAGTTGAGTGTATCAACTCAGCCATTATTTCCTATTTTAATTAAAGCATTGACTTCCATGGAAGCATGGTCATACCAATACTACAGACAGACCTGAAGCACACAAACCCATGCTCGCTGTATTTGGAGCTACGAGTTATTCTCAAGCACATTCTGTCTGGGCTCAGAACACAAATGAGATAGAGGAACAGCTTCATAATATTCAAGCCACAAAGATATTCACAACCACACACCCATATGTAGCTGAAATCTTGTTGATATTTCAAATACCTACAAAGAAAGCTGCAGTCCTTGTACATGGACAATGTATGAATCAATGCAAATGAAACTCTTTCCATTGTACTGAACTGTGATGTGAATGTGCATTCCTACAAAAACTTTTCCTCATTCTCTCCACTCTTACAATTATTCTACTGTTCAACAGCCTTTCTAGACAGTTTAATCTCAGAGCCAGTTGAAATACTCCCCCTTCTCCAAGCTGTTAGTACACAGCTCAAACTAGAGACCCTGACAGCTGTGCCACAGACCCTCCATATTCACCAGAACACCTCACCACCCTGCAAAAAAAAAAAGTCGTATTTTTAACCCCAGCTTAGTCATTGGTGTTATATCAGTGGGTAGAATAACATCCACCCAAAAAAGTAACATATATATGGCAAATGCTTTTGTAAGTCCAGACTTGAGCCAATTCAATTATAACAAGATGAACAAAAAGCATTTATCATACTTTTTTTTTTTAAGTAACAAAGCTATAAAAAAAAAAATAGGTTATCACTTTCTGGTAAAAGCCATGGGTTCTGTCAAGACTGGCTGCAAGAGATACAGAAGGTACAAGCTCTCTGCATAATCCAGTACTGTTCTTTGAGAACTTGAAATAGAAATATCAAGCACACATGACAACACATGACATTGATCAACCTTTACTAATGTGCTGAAATCCGTAAGATCAGAAATGTATTCTTTGTAGAAATTTACAGTATTTACTGAACATTAAGAACAGGTAATTAAAGTCAGAAGAATAGGACAAGAAACATTATATAAAAGGTCTCAAGTCTTTTTAATTATAGAATTGTTTAGGTTGGAAAAGATCCTTAAGATCAAGTCCAACTGTTAACCTAGCACTGCCAAATCCGCCACTAAACAACGTCCCTAAGCACCACATCTACATGTTTTAAATACCTCCAGGGATGGTGACTCAACCACTTCCCTAGGCAGCCTGTTCCAATGCTTGACAACCCTTTTGGTGAAGACAATATTCCTTATATCCAATCTAAATCTCCCCTGGTGCAACTTGAGGCCATTTCCTCTTGTCCTATTGCTTGTTATTTGGGAAAAGAGACCGACCCCCACCTCTCTACAACCTTGTTTCAGGCAGTTGTAGAGAGCAATCAGGTTTCCACTCAGCCTCCTTTTCTCCACGCTAAACAACCCCAGTTTCCTCAGCCACTCCTCATGAGACTTGTGCTCAAGACCCTTCAGCAGCTTCTTTGCTCTTCTCTGGACACGCTCCAGCACCTCCATGTCTTTCTTGCAGTGAGGGGCTCAAAACTGAACACAGTAATGTATGGATGACAGGCTGTGTACCTACACTTGGCTGTGTTTTTAGCTGAGTCTCCTCTTCACTTGCTTCAGATACTGCTGTAGACTGCGAAAAATGATCCTCTGTTTCAAAAGTCTTTTTGTTCTGCAAGGCCTCTGCTGTTAAGATTCAAAAGAGGAAACAGGGAAACTGAAAATTTTAGTACCTTTATATAGCAATTAATCATTCCAAATAGGATCTCACAGATCTCAGGACAAATAGTTTCCACGGGCAGCATTCACAGAAGTCACTGTTGAACTTGCAGAGTGTTTGTTTGACATTTACAAAGTGCCAGAAAACAACAAAAAAAAGCATCTATACCTGCAATTTTGAGCTTTTCCTTTTGCAACATAGCCATAACATTTGTTCTCTGGAACCAATATCCTGGTGCCTGCACTTCCCACAGACGTTTACAATCCACAGCATACTTCTCAAGATATTGCTTACAAGCTAAATAAACATAAGAAAAAACACTATATTATATATACACTATATTCTTGGTTGTACCCCAGTTTTTGAAGTTTATCTGAAATCAAATTAATTTGCAATCTATCACACAGAAACCACCACAGAAAGAACTGTTCAATAAAACACTTAAGTCTGAAAAAAACATAATATTGCTTTACCCTACTCATCCTTCTCAATAAATCCTTTCTTCAAGTTTAAACACTTTCCATTATTACTTTAATCTGCAAGCAAATATGGATGGGATTTTCTTCTTATTCACTAAGCACTCACGTGAGTTTTACAACTTCACTGGTCACTGTCCCTGCCAATCACAAGACCCAAGGCAGGATGGAGAAGGGCTCTCAGGCAGAAGATATAGTCAAGTGATTTTTGCCACACCCTGTTATTGTACACACTTGTAAAATGTACACTGAGAATGCAAACACATTATCATTGCATCGTTTGTGATCCACATACTGCTCACTTCTGGAATATTTTCTTCTCTGCTGTCTCTCCACCGCTCTTTTTTTTTGTGCCCAATACACATACTAAACATTCATGTGAAGATGCACGCTTTGACGTTATTCTGTAGTAGCTACCAAGAAAACTACCGTTTTTTACATCATTTACTATTGACGCATAATCTCAGTGCCATTTACTAAGGAAATGGATTAGTCATTAAATTCTGCTCAATTTGCTAGTTGAAGCCTAACAAAGCAGGTCTAGTCAGGTCCAACAACAGACAGCGGTACTTGGAAAAGCAGAAAACTTCCACTTCCTAAGAAGACCAGATGAAAATGTTCATAGAAAGAAGGCTGGCAGATGCCCTAAGAGTTAAGATAAGCCTTGAGAAACAGGGCAAAGGAAATGTGCTTCTTGCCTGAACATAGTCCTGAGCAACATTGTTTCCAGAATGTGTGTCATTTCCTAGATGACATAACCCTCTTGGGTTTCTAATTCAAGAGATGTGTGTTCCTTACACATTAGACCTGTGCGTTCTTATACCCAAGTTAAAACATAGCCTAGTATGTCCATTTGACATTCTGAGAAAGCATGAATTAAAGGACCTTACGAGGCTTAGGAGCCAACAAGAAAAAGGTGCTACAAAGAAGATATACATTAGATCCTACACAGAAATGCATCAGCCCTTTCTGGAGGCTTGGGGGGGATACAATGGCAAACTTCACAGTAGCAGAAAGCCAACAGAGACCCCGTAATCTAATATCATGCAGAGGATTAAAAATCTAATCAGGAACTACTTCACCTTAAACAAATCAGAATTTTTAAGCTTCAGTGAAGAGCAGAACATTGAATACAAAAACTGAGCACACAGCCACAAACATGGAACTTGAATGACAGCGCTCGTTTGGACATGTAAAGAAAGCACAAAGAAGAACAGAAGAATAAATTAAAGTGCTTGCCTGTGTACATGAAGAATGACAGTGGGTATCGCAGGCCAAGAGCTTCTTCAGTAAAGGATTTCACAAAGTCTTCCAATATGATTAGCCCAGAGTCCTTCTCACGATGTTTTTTCCTTACAAACACTGTGTCCAGCACTGGCAGCTTATAACTCTGATCACGACAAGAGTTACAAGCACTTCCTGAAATAATAGGAGGAGAAAAAATATCCATCAGTACTTCAGCACTGACAGGCTGCAGCACCAAACTACTACCCATGTAAAATTGCATGAAAAATTATAAAAATAATTTATAACATTCATTAAAAATACATAATTGCTATCAGCCATTTATTGGTTCTTTAGGCAAGCTTCATAACATTGCCAAGATATATCAATAGGTTAATATGTTAGAAAAAATATGTAGTACCAGAAAAGAATAGCAGAGGTAGAGAGGAAAGGCTCACTTTGAAATCTCACTATACAATTCCATAGGAAAACTATACTAAAAATGAAGCTGAGAGAGGGAGGAGGAAAAAGGAGACAATAAAATTCCTGAATTGCACTTTTATGTAGGTTACATTGCTCCTCAGGACAACCATGAAGAGTGCAACTCAGCTCTTGCTTAAAGATTGAAACAATAATTCCAATTTTTTAAGTGAAATCACAAAAAAATCCTAGGACGCTTTACACTGGAATTCCCCCATAAAGAACACATTATCCCGAATTAAACAGAGATGAAACAGTCAGTTACAACACATAAGTACTTCAGTATCAGGGATTCAAAAGGTAGCTATGGACTCAGTGGTGACAAAGGGATGCCATATAATGGCATTAAGATAGCCCACTAACTATCCAATCCATTTTCAGGCCCCCATTTTGTGAGTCAGTGTGAACTATGCCAAAAAATTTCCTCTAACAGGGGCAAAGAGAAGCATACAGATGTCTATACCACACAATTAGTCTTTGCAACCTTATACTTTTAAGACCAAGAAATATATTTAGCTTCATTTTTAAGCAAGAAAAACATGGGCAGAGAGGTTACATTACTTGGGTACCCTTTGGGATACCAGTCAAGCTCCACCACTCTTTTCCTCACCACCTGTTTCCACAGCTGTCTTTCTCCATGTAGACTACTTATTCAGAGAATGCAGCACACAATCAAATGTGGGTAAAATATTGATAATGCCTAGAAAGAGTAGCCTTCAGTGTTTGCCAACTCAGGACATGTAAATGAGAGGGCATCATGAGAAATAAGTTTTGCTATACTCGTGCAATTGTAAGTGCCGCATAAAGAAGCATGCCTATTCTAGGCTAAAAATAGAACCACTACTAACTTCCAGCTCTATAAGGCCACAAGAAAACACACTGCAATGTACATACTACTTTGCGACCACCACACTACAGCAATTTTGACATTAAAAATAATACTGAGACTTATACAAACTATACAAAGCATTTTTTTTTAAAGAAAAAACACAAAGATAATCAGAACAAACTAGCTGGTTGCTTTCCCATCTTGAGTGCCAGACCAGAATAGGTCAGTGACCCAGACAGTTTATTTTATTTTTAACAGTTTGCAAAGGCATACATGTATGTTAGATGGGGGAAGCCTCCAGCAAGCCTCCAGTACCATCATTAATCCTGAATTAGTTAACCCCCTCTAGAAAGGAAACAAAAATGCCAGACTCTTTCTCCTTGATCCAAATACTGATGTTCTACAGAGTGCTAACAATGTGCTAAATATTCTACCCAAACACTAAATTTTATTCAACATTAAATGAAAAACACCATTAATTCCAAAATAACTAAAGAGAAATTATAATGCTTTAAAAAACCAGAAACAGAGTCTGTAATATTAGTAACATAAAATTGCCAGCTCAATAGTAATCTCTGACGGAATGCATGCATGGGAGGAAAGTAAATCTCTTTTTGTTATAACCAGGTGTAACTGAATCTTATGCCTGTGAATGAAGTTTCCATGCTGTTATGCTATAAAATCATAGAATACCAGGTTGGAAGGGACCTCAAGAATCACCTGGTCTAACCTTTCTTGGCAAAAGCAGTCTAGAGAAGATAGCCCAGCACCCTGTCCAGCTGAATCTTAAAAGTGACTGATGTTGGGGAATCCATTTATCCGGGGAGATTATTCCAATGGCTGATTGTTCTCAAGTGTGAAAAATTCTCCTGTTGTGTCCAATCCGAATCTCCCCAGGGGTAACTTGTACCCCTTACCCTTCATCTTCTCCATGTGACTCCCTGCAAAAAGGGAGTCTCCATCTTCTTTGTAGCCACCCTTTAAATACTGGAACATGGTGATAAGGTCTCCCCTAAGCCTTCTTTTCTCAAGGCTGAACACACACAGTTCTCAGCCTTTCCTCACATGGCAGGCTTCCCAGACCTCTGATCATCTTTTTCGCCCTTCTCGGGACCCTCTCCAGCTTGTCCACATATTTTTTGCATAGCAGGGACCAAAACTGAATGCAGCACTCCAGGTGTGGCCTGACAAGCACTGACTAGAGTGGGACAATGACTTCTTTATCTATGCTGGTGATGCCCTTGTTGATGCAGGCCAGCATCCTCTTGGCTTTCTCTGCTGCAGCAGCACGCTGTTCACTCATATTGAGCTTGTTGTCCACCAGGAGCCCCAGAGGTCCCTTTCCACAGAGCTACTCCCCACCCAGGCAGATCCCAGCCTGTGCTGCACTCCTGGATTATGTTTTCCCAGGTGCCAACACTTGTCCTTGTTGACCTTCATAACATTCATAAGGCTTCATAATGTTTAGGTCATTATCCTGGTTTCAGCTGGGACAGAGCTAATTTTCATCCTAGTAGCTGCTGTGTTTTGCATTTAGCATGATAATAATATTGGTAACACATATTTTTTTAGCTGTTGCTAAGTAATGTTCATATTAAGTCAAGGACTTCTTCATCTTTCCATAGAAGCTGAGAGGGAGCATAGACAGGACAAGCTGGCCAAAGGAATATTCCATACCATAGACATTACATTCAGTATATAAATGGGGGTTGGCCAGGGGCAGGAATCTGCAATCGCTGCTCAAGACAGGCTCAGCAATTGATCATTGGGTGATGAGAGGAATTGTACGGCATCACTAATTTGTATGTTTACCATTATTACTACTATTATTATTTTCTCTCCCATTCTGTTCTACTAAACTGCCTTTATCTCAACCCATGAGGTGGGGTTTTTTTTGCCCCCCTCTTTTCTCCTCCCTCTTCTCCCTGTCCTGTAAGGGGGGGCAGAGGGAGGCGTGACGGAATGGCTGCATGCTCCTAGTTGCCAGCTGGTGTTAAACCATGACAGCGATAATGACATCTGATTCGACAGTTACTTCAGGTAAAGAGTATCTCTGCATTCTGGAGCTAGGCCAAAAAAAGACAAAAACCCAAAACCAGCAACATCAAGAAAACAAGCACAGCCCAATCCAACTGTAAACAATTGTTCTACAGAAAAAAGAAAAAAAAGCTTTTGGGTATACCTCAGTTCTACAGTTTTAAATATATTTTGTAGAACATGGATAAATCTAAGAACTTTCTTAGATTGCTAAAGCACATAAGCATTTAAGCTAGAAATTTTAACAGCAATCTGACCTCTTATGATTTCAGGAAAACACCAACTCATTAGGCCTACAAGGCTTGTAAAGTCTACTAAACACAACATTCTTCAAATAAACTCCCTACCTCACCCCCTCAATCCCCAAATCCCACAACACTCGAGTGTTTTACCTGTAGGTTTAACAGAATAGAACCCAATAGCCTCTCCTTTTTCCCACATGATCTTAGCATAGTCATTGCTACCATGACAGAGAAATGGGACCTCATGTCTTTCCATTTCTTGCGTCCGATAGATAATTCGATTCAGAACATAAAGAACAACCCTCTCTCCAAGAGTCTTCACCTACAGAAACACATTTAAAAAGAGAGGTCAGATTAGTTAATACTTACACATCAGGGACCTTGTTTTTCAAAATCACCAGTTAGCACAGCTGCAGATGGAGTCAAGAGAAGCCGTAAGTGCTAAAGCAGGATGAAGCTCCGAGGTTCGTTTCAGGGCAAGGAGATGCTCAGAAGCCATAGCAATAGGTTAAGTACAAAGCACTACCACAGACAAAGGATGTTTCACAACTTCAGTGTCACTGCTAATCCAATGGGTAAAAGCTGAGAAGTGTGGGGAGTGGGGCGGTGGGTGGAATTTTATTTTAACTCAAAAGTACTTTTGGATTTAAGAAACACACAAACTATAGTAGTACACCAGCCTCATAATTCCCATGCTAGCAGGTAAATGGAGTCATACAAAGGGGAAATGATGAGCCTCACAGGGTAGCTGGACTTGGCACTCTCAGTCACTGCTGACAGAGTGGCAGACAACAGGACGTGATGCAGTGGAAGAACTAGTACAACAGTTTCTGTAGCATGAAACAAGGAACTCAATATCCTTTTTCTCTGTCCTGCAGGGTTCCTTTCACACATGAAATATAAGTCCACCACTATCTATCCACTGTGAAGGAAGAACAGAGGAACCACGCTCTCTTCCCAATGCCCAGAGTCTCAGCTACTGTACCTGGAAAGATTCAGCTTTCCTGATTTAACCACCATCCTACCATTAAGGAGGACATGGAAGACAAGGCTACGTACCAAATTCTCTACAGTAAATTAAAAAAATACAAAAATCAAAGATGAGAACTCAGATTCCAAGAGCAGCTAGATATAAATTACAGCCCTGGAAAAATACAGATTTCCAGTTTTGGAAAAAAAAACCCCCAAAACTCCATGTTACATAGGTGTCAGTAATAGTAACAAAGGTCAATGATGAGCAATAAAGCAGATACCAGGCAACTTACTTTCCCAAACTTCATCTATTGCCACTGCAAGCCACCACCTCCAAGTTGCCTCTATCAAACAGGTTTCCAAAAATTTTTTTACATTACTAGTCTCCTGATAAGACCAACAGGTACAATGCACCACTCTACTAACACATTTAAATACAACCAAATATAGGATGCTCTACAGAGTAAAGAAGAAGCTCTTAACATCATTAACATCTGAATAGCTTACATATGAAGCTGCTGTAAGAGAGTCACTCTTGCTCTAGATACTACCTTCACAACCAAGGTCCCTTCCCCCTAGTATCTATTCTTCTATTTCCCATTGATCTTGCTTTTGACATGAGACAGACAAGTAATTTCATTCAGAAATGAAAACATAACATCTCACACACTAGCTATTTGCTATTACTTGCCATTATCCTGAGGGATAAGAATAATTGCTAGGTGAATGTTGGTGAGCTTTACCTGATGAAGCCCCTGTCTAGCAGGGATAGATGTTCTCAAAATGTCATCAATTGACCACCACTGGCCAGCAAGATACAGGGCTACAGCTTGAAAGAAACAAGGGGAAATAAAAAGTTAGCGATTCTCACCATTTCAAAAGAAACATTCATTCAAGCTGCTAAACAATTAGAAATAACACCTAAAAACCAAGCTAAGCATCTTCAGTTGGCACTATATTAATGCTGCTCTTACCTATGTGGTGCTATACATCCTCCCATATGCAAAACTCCCTAGTCTAAGACTTGTTTGAAAACTGAGAACAATAAAACCAAATGCAGATTTTGTGCAGTATCAAATACAGGAACTGTTTCTCAGGCATAAGCACTATCCTTCACTGTGTTCTAGCACCTCCTTTCACTAAAAACTGGGCATGCCAAGAGGACTCTCATTCATACGTGTACTTTAGTTTTGGGTCACTAACAGATATTGATATTGAAACTGTGCAAGTTTTAGGGAGATTAATGTAAAAAGGCTGATGGTCATGCAATTAGCAATCAGGAAGAGTTTGATCTATGGGCATTTGCGGCAAACTTGGCAATCCTATACATGGCATTAAATGGAAAGAGGAGGAAACATGGAAGAGTGGATGGGAAGGGAGAAAGGGAGGAAAAAAAAACCCCAAACCAGTGAGATGTCACCTTAGTCAGAGCTATTTTAGGACCTAAAGCTAAGGACAAATTTACACTTGATGCTGATCAATCACTGCTAATAAAGAGCATCTAAATTCATGGGCAAATAAATGGGTTCTATGAATGCTCAATAAATTCCTTTTGGAGAGGTGAGGTGTACATAAAGAGATCAAGAGATACATGTTGTACTTGGATTCAGATGAGCACCTTGTTATTTTGCCACCTATCTTCTGAATTCAATGGGTCCAGTTCTACTCTAAGTAGCATGCAAAGTTCTATCACTTGAGTACATGAATCCACAACAAAAATCATAGTATGGGAACAAGAACGCAGTGAACAACAAATGCAAAAGTGGCAAAGTTAAGAGCTACACTAGCATGGAATGAGCAAGGGCCTGCTTACATGGATTTGTCACAGAAAAAAAAAAAAACACCAAACAGCAACAGAGATTAAAATCTTAAAATGAAACCTGTGAGCAAGTCTCCTGGTGCAAACAAAGCAAGAATTTTGTGTGTCTGTTCTTCACCATAAAGAGGAACGAAGCCCACAGTTGACAATCTAATAGGAATCTGAAACAAGAGTGTACAATGCCTCAATAGAATCTTGCTAAAACAACATTAGCAAAATATACAAACAATGTTTAGCAGGGTAGGCAAGACAAATGTTGAAAACTGAGCGCTTAACAGTTAACTGTAAAATGTCAAGGACACACATCAGACCCCAGCCCTTACTTTAGACATTTCTTCCTAACTACAGACTACATTACAAGTAGCTCTGACTCTCAAGCTCTGGCAGATTTAGCTACAGTAATTCACAGCGCTCTGCTGTCAGCAATTTGCATTTATGCGCACAACTGAAGTAAGGTGTGCAAAGAGCCAGCAGTATGTTCACTGTCCCAGCTACGAAAGCTGTCAAAGCCAACAGAAGAACAAGGCAGGCAGTTAAGCACAGAAACACTGGCACAGTGAAAGTGCTGTTCGTTAACACAAGCCCTAATGTGCTAAGGTGGGAAGGCTAGATTCAAAATGTTTTTCTTCCATGAAATTGCACACATTTTAGAAATTCCAACATTGTCTGCTTGATTTCCCCTCAGGAACAACATGAGAAGGGTAAAATCAATCCACCTTTCGGGACTGGAGTACCTTTGTGGAAATGCGTTTTGATATTTAAATTCACGTTTTCAATATTTAATTAATGCATACAAACTAGACAGACATTAATGATGTGGTAAATAGACTTGCTTACCCACGTTAAGAAGATTACTACATACTATGCCACAAACAAGGATGTTAATACAAATATTTAGGCATACAGCATCTGCAGAAATGCAGGAAAGTACTTCAGATCCTGCTTCTGCCAAGGAATTTGCAGCATTGACCTTTTGTTCCCCCAGAGAATCCTCTCAGCTCACTTATTATTCATTAAAGTTACACACCATTGCTTTTATCGGTACTAGTTCTAATAGAAATGTTCATCTAGACAGAACCAACATTGACCAACTTATGACGCAATGGATAAGTGTTTAAAACACAAAGTGCTACAGCCAGCCTCTGCTAGAACTCCAAACAACAGCAGGGAACATTTCAGATAAAAAGAAAGGAATCATCTCTGAAAGTAGCAAAACTTCCTGATCAAGAACTGAACCCAACCATGAAGAACACTGAAGGAGCCAGTTAGCTTCAGTAAATCATGAACCCCTTAGATATGATGATAGATTTTTGTGACTGTGTGAGTAAGTGCTTTTTAGGCAAGTGTTTGACTCACTAGTTGAAATTTTAAGTGTTTTAAAAAACTATGTAATGCAAACAGATCCATTGCCTAGAAGCAGCAAATAGTCACTGATGTCCAGATTTAAACCCAATTACAGAATGAAAAAAAGTAGAGCTTAACACAAACACGAATTTGGAAAATACAACAGCTTTGCTAAAATAATTATGTAATTCAATAGTTATGGACTGGATATTGTAAATCTTTTAAATCTACTAGTATATCAAGAAAACTGGGACTAAGGTATTTGCTGGTTCTTACCTTCCTGCGGTCTGGCAGAGAAAAGAATTCATGATGGTTTGGATTCCTACACTGTAGGTCAGCCAAGTATTTCTCTGCTGAGCTCTCCAAGTCCTCATGACTATAGCCATTCAACGTATCCACAGGGAAGGACATCTTTTTGAGAAATAAGCAACATTACTGTAGGTATTTTGAGAGATACAATGCACAGTTTATCACAGATTCCTACTAACCATATAACTAAGACTGCTGAACACCCGCCTCCCACTGCCCTCCATAGCCCTCTACATCCAAGTCAGAAAGGAGAACACCTCCAGGCATTTTGTTAGGATGGTGCCCATTAACACCCAGTCTGTAAAACAATAAATGAACCCAACCTCTGTTTATAAGCAGAAAAGGATGGATTTAGCCCACAGATTGCCCTAGACCCAAACATGTCAGATAGCTCCTTGAAAGCTCTTAGATTCAAGTTTTCCTTGTCAAAGTGGTATCAAATCAAGATGAACAGAGCTCCTGGAATCCACTGAGTGCTCTTCACCTAAGGCTCTTCCAGGTCTATAAAATTATAGACAGAAACAGACTCCTCAGCTCCTTTCAAGCTACAGCCCAAACTCTTGCAAGCATCAGCTACCACAATTTCACAAGAACCTGTTCTGGAAGAACACAAGGATCTCTTGATCTGTTCCACTCAGCTCCCAGGAAATCATCACCCAACTCTCAAAACCACAAAGCTTTTCATAGGGTATTTACAACTCCTAGTCTCCCCTATGGAGTCTTTTAAAAGATTTTTTTAATTATTTTAAATCCTAGTTTCCAATGATTTTTTGCCCTTTATCTCCAGTCCCCTCCCTTTAATCCACCATTCAGTGTTCTACAGGGAAATCAAATTCAAAAGTTTTTATTTTGACTTAGCCAGTAGCAATTAAAAAGTCTGCATTTTAAAAGCTTTAACAGCAATAATATACTACTATTAAGTTGCTTAAATAGATGAGGCTGCCCCTTCTATAAAAGTGATTTTTTTTTCTATTAAAATTGAAAAACAAACTTTGACATGACTTCATTGGCATTTACAACTGCTAGCTTTAATGCTTTTGTTGATGAAAACACTAATGCTTTCCATGAATGCTATCGTTCAGATATTGTCCCCACAGCAATTTCCTTTCAAATTCAGCCCATTCCTTCTCCTTATCTGTTATTTGTATTTTCTCTTGCCTTCTCATCCAGTCTCTTACATTCCTCCTGCTATTGCTCACTGCCCCTTTCAGATGCTTTGCTGCATCTCTTAATTCTCCACCTGCTTCTTTCCGCCTTCCAGGTGTTGCCCTTGCTAAGAGGGCAGAAGCATGCAAGCGATACCTGACACCAGCCAACTCCACTTGCTCCTCCTGCTGGCAAGTGAAGGGACTTCAAGAGCCAAAGGTGAGGGGTGCATGCCTTTGAATGCAACAGCATCGCACAGCAGCCAGAGGAGCTGCTGCCAGGGAAGCAGTTCATCCACTGCTGGTCTCCTCATCTCTAGCAGATATGGTTTAGCCACCCATATTACAGTTCTGAAACACACCGGCAATACTGTAGTACACAAACACATTAGCTTGATATAAGTATGTTGCAAGAAGAAGAGAGGGGAAGCGTGAGATGACATGTCACTGCTTCTACAACAGGATGAGGATTTAGGACCCGGATAGCTGCAACAGGCCAGATAAATTCTGCCTTAAGGGAACACAGACACATGAAAACCACAAAATTTAATTTTCTGTATACTGGCAGAAAGGGGAAACCCCCTCCGCTATTAAAGAAATACCTAAGTGCTTGGATAACTCTGAGAATAACAGACAAATTGAGCTGAGCTTTCGTTATTACATGACAAGAGACAAGAAAGCCGCAAAGTGTAACTGAAAGCCTCTAGGTAATAATTCCTGACATTTTTTCAGAATAAAATAACACAGGACCAAAGAAGAAAACATGCGATAAGAAATACAGTAGATTATCTGAGTTCCAACTGCAACATCACTAGGAAAACAAAAGCAACAACCGTATCTTCGCTTATAAGCAAAAAAGACAGAAACTTCTTTTCTGCTAATTAATAAATTAATTGAATTACCGTCAAATTCATTCAAGGACCTCCTTTCTGTTTAGCTGTTTGGGTTATTTAACACTTTCATATAGCACACTTTGATTTTATCCACTCCCAACTCACTTACATTAGTGACTTTTAATTTTTAATCTTGTACCATTTACTGAGAGCAGGTTATGCAGAAAAAACCAATACAGAGCAACCTTCAAGATTGAGCCAAAGAAAACCTACTCAGCATCCTTGCTAAATAACCATTTGTACCATGCAGCAGATTAGACATGTAAGGTGACAAGCTCTGAAACACTTGTGTGATGTAATTTGTCTCAGCATTGATGAGATCAGAAATATTTCACACTAAGTGCATGAGAACGCCGAAGAAATCAGTAACTATACACAGAAAGTTATCAAATGACATTAAACAGGTAATGAAAGGAGAATGTCCCATGCCAATCTACAGCAGAACATAAGGAAGTAGTTCAACAGTCCAAAATGCAAGCATCTTCGTTTTGAAAAGCAAAATAACCTACAGAAGACAAACCAAATGGCTTCCAAGAGTAATAAATTACTATAAAGTTACTATAAAGATATTACTATAAAGGTAATACATTTCCCTCACAAAGCCACAGTTGGTTTGTCAGTGTCTTTGACAAAGTAAAAATACAGATGGCTCCACATCTAGCCAGTCCCAAGTAATGCAGGAGAGACAAAAAGAGAAAGAAAATAGCTTTTCAGTTTTCCTTGACAAGAGCATTACACATTTTTCTCTGCAGAGGCAGCAGAAACAGCACAGGTCTCTGTCACGCAGTCCCTCGTGCCCCTTTTTGTTGCTCTAAGCCTCTATGTGCTGCATGACTGTAAAACTGTCAGGTCAAATCCTTACCACGCATCACAGGACTGTGCTCTGCTCATGGGGTACCACTCCAGTTGGTTAGCAGTCAGGCTGATTGAGCACATGCAATGTAGCCTTAAGCAACCAAACTCATCACTACCATTTGTACAAAAGGCATATTCGAAGTGGGTGGCTGGGGGGGATGAAATTTATTTTATTTTTTTAAATGAGGCAAATTATGCTTTTCATGATTCAAGTGAAAGAAAATAAAGCTTACACTCTTCATAACCATATCACTTCACATAAGAGTATTAAAGACTGTATGTCATAAAATTACATGAGCAACATTTGCTTTAATGTGGCATTGTATCACGTTCCCCCTTGCCAACATTATGCAATCTACTACGCAGGAAACCACACGTCCTTTTTTAGGAACAGCTGCAGCACCAGAGGGTAACAGAGATCAATTCAAGGAACACCAACAACAAAACAGATTTAACAGGATGAATGAACACATTCCTGCGCAATTGCAGCAGTTCCTTATTCACAAAATCTTTATTATATATAAAGCATTAAGGTTAAAAAAATTAAATGTAGAATAAGTGGGCAATGTTGAAAATTGATATAATTATAATTTATAGACACAAACCCTATTTCATCTAAGAAGTGAATGACGTAGAGATGCACAGTACGTACAGCTTCCAGCTTACACACGGGTTTGAGCAGGAATCAAGAGACCTGTTCATCCCCTTGCAGACCCTCAACAGAGTGCCACAAAATAGCAGAAAGATAAGAAGCCAAAAGCTGTATTGTTTCTTACAGCATGTCAGAGGGCTTAAATACAGCTTAAAACGGTTTTTGGATGCCTTTATCTTAGGGGAACTGAAGTCTAAGTGGTTAGGCTGCCAGCCAAGGACTTAGAGGGATCAGGATGAATTTCTAGCTCTAGCACAGACATGTTACTTGATCTGCCTGAACTCCTCATCTACAAAATGCGAGTAATCACTACTTCAGAGAGCAGTATGACAGGTATTTTACCAAAATCACAAGATACTCGAACACAAATTGTTTCGAAACTTGACAAGTACAGGAAGCAGACAATAACTTACACAGCACAACTTAACTGCACAGCTCATTTTCCTTAAAAAAAAAAAAGTCACAAACAATCCACCAAGGACTTTTCAACATAAAATAACTGGGACACGCCTGGTGTAACAAATATGCACAAAACTAAACCCACAGCTACAGAGTAGGTGAACAATCTTCAGGCTTAAATTTGTGTATAATAGTAAGTAATTATAATTTAATTGGGGGGTTGTCATTAAAATTTGAAGTTTAGAAAACAGACACTGGGGTGATCGAGCTGCAATCTGCAGAACTTTTCTGTTAAACCAGGACAACTAATCCAGCCCCAGCCTACAGGACACACGTGAGGTCCAGTAGTGTGTTGAAGTACTGGCCTACTCAGACAAAAAGTAGAGCACAGTAGTGTCTGACCTAAGCTTTAATCCATTTAAACAAGTGCGGAAGTATTGGATCACAGAACTCCTCAAGGACTCCCATGCATTTCTTATGAATCATCACACACCTTGAACCAAGTTCTATCTTAGAAATATAATCCTACCATGATCTCCCAGACTAGCAATAAGCTACATCTGGGGCAGCACATGACAAGAGACATAAACAACAAACTAAACATATATCTCCATATATACACTAGCTGCTGATGTTCCAGAGAAAAACCAAGCCAGGGCTGCAGAAGTCCCAAGCTACACTCCAGAGCCAGTGGTATAAATGCTACTTCCCACAGTGCGGCTTTTGTTTGCATTTTTAGAGGATATAGACACAGAATCACAGAATGGTTAGGGTTGGAAGGGACACATCAACCTTAAAAACAAATTCTTGCCAACTCAGATAAATTTGCTGTGGTTTAGAGTTTTATTTTTTCCTCAAAAGTTTTGGGTTTCCACGTTTGGGTTTTTCTGGGGTTTTGGGGTTTGGTTTTTTGGGGGGTTTTCTGTTTTATTTTGTTTTTTTTGTTGGTTTCTTTTTGTTGTTGTTTTGGGGTTTGTTTTTTTTTTTTTTTAGGAAAAGGGAACATAAACCCCCAAATAATATCTACTCATACCCAATAAAATCCCAAACAGGAAGTTCTTAAGGAAACACAGAACAGTGGTCTAGAAATTGTTGTCAACATCCAGGAAGAGCTCTGGATTAATATGCCAACCACATTATCTGTAATCTGCTTAAAGCTGCTTACGCAGCTCTGGTTTTCTACCAGAGGCACAAATCAAAGCTGTTGATTTGAATGCAAATAAACAAACAAAAATAATCAATCTTTTCTGTTCATTAACCAGCCACCATAACTGAACTTTAATTTTCTTGTGTAATACATAATTATGAAACCTACATAAAGGATCTAACTCCCTGGTCCCATTATAAAACACAATTGCAGTGGAGACCAGCAAGAATTATGGTCCAAAGATCCATGCGACTGTGTTCAAACAGTCTCTTGTCAAATGAAACATGAACAAGGAAGGAAAAAGTCCTTCACATTAAAAAAAGTATTTGCACGTGATTTCTTTTCAAGTAATACAAACAATATAGGTTTGAAAAGCATATATTAATTTAATTAAAGCAAAATAGAGCCTTAAAAAAGTATCTAAAAGTTCATTCTACAACTAAATACATGCAGGATGTTCTAACATGTAATAAAAAAAATTAACATTTGGTAATTCCAAAAGACTAAACTGCAACTAAAATGTACTAACATAAAACTAGATACTCTTAATTAAAGTATAAGCAACGGCATTAAAGAGTACTTTTAATCAACTGGTGATTAGACTTGCAGAAAACATGAATTCTGCTAACTACTACATAATTACACAGCTTTAATGAAAACATGACCAAAAACTTACCAGCTATCAAAACTGAGGTGACAGAGTAGTATTAGGGAGAATATGTTATGCAACTTCACTCTCAAACCCACCTAAGTTAGGTGAGTAAAGTTCTTAAGCATATGCCTGATTAAGCACCTGTGTAACACCACTGGCACTTTGCTCAAGTGATTAAAATTAAGTATTTGATTAGGTAGCCTATTTAATCAAAGACTAACTTCTTCGGTCTACAAACTACTAACCTGTTATTTACCTTTTTCTACACAGCCTCACATTTTAATAAGATTATCACTTGGTTTCTTGAAGAGCATTTTCTTCAGTAGAGAGTTTTAGGAAGTTAATACACACAAGTGTTTCCTATGAGGAAAGCATGCTGGAGAGTTAATAAATTAAATTTCTCTGTTTGAGACTACTCAAAATAGCTACAATTAATAAATCTAAAAAACGATTTTTTCTTAAAAAAACCTTTTATGCCTTCCCTTTCAGCTTCTCATATTCGAGGTGAATATATCCATAGACAAAATGAAATAAATTCCACTTGCATTTGAAAATAATGAGCATCAAAAGACAGGAATATAGTACTAAGTGGGATTATTACTTCCTGGATCAGCCTCTCTGGCATGTATTTGGTATCTCCTGTGCTCAGCACTCACTCTTCTTTCTAATCTCTCACTTCCCTATATATCCCATTCACTACACAAGACACACCTGCTTAGTGTCCTGAAAAATAACACCAGACCCCACACAGATACCCCTAATGACCCACCTTTCCTGTCTGGCCACCGTTCTGTCTCCTTTCCCTGCCTCAGCAGTTAATAGCTGCCATTCTGCAGTTCTCCAGCTCCACCCTCAGCTCCCACCAATTTTGCTCCTGCACTTTATACCCCACAGCACCTGCTCTTAAAAGATCCTTAAGGCCTTCCTATAGCTCAGCACTTGCAGCCCACGCTCAGCCTCCCTCGTCAGGTGGCTGGCCATCCACCTGGGATACACCCACCCATTCTGCTCTTGCCTCTGCTCATCTTCCACAGCTCTGCATCCCGAGGTTCACCTCTTGCTTCTCCAGGCACCTCTTCAACAAGACAATAGGATATGTCTCCTCTCTGATCTTCTCCAGCTTTATTTGCCAGTTGCTATCAGAAAACCATTCCCTGCTCCCCCGCAGCTCCCACATTTCTTGTCAACTTGTTCAGTTTTCAAGCCTTCATACTTTCCTTTAACATTATCCCTCAGGTTTGGAAGGGACATCTCAAACACACCTAGTGATTTCAGACATAACAATAAAGAAAGCTCTTCTCTTGACCATACTTAGAAAAACCCCACTGAATCTGGTCAGAAAGCTGGTGGACTGACCTAACACCGCAGTGAGACTGGTGATGCACTAACCCTATGTACGCATTTGCACCTATTTTTAGAACGTTTGGTTGTGGTGTTGTCTCCCTTATCCCTACAAGGAGGGCAGACTTCAAAGCTGCACGGATTAGGTCAGCCAATTGCAGACACACGTTAGCACAGACTAATGAGTTACTGCCCATCAACCAAACAACAGCATCTCTCTTGATGGCTGCTTCGAGAATATTCCACATGCAGATTCAAATGTGATGGTGGCCATGGTTACTAACAGCGAGCAGCAGGTCATTAAGCTTTGTAATCGTACCCTCCATACCCAAGGAGTTACTAAAACAGTTGCCTGAGCTACAACTACGCCACATGAATTCTGTGGATGTCGTGGCTTTCAGCAGAGGAGCTGTAGAAAATTCAAGAGCTAAGTAGTATTCAAGCTCTCTTTACCTTTTTAAAATTATCTGTAGGTGTTTTTGGTTTGTTTTTAAAGTCATTTGCAGCAGGAGCCCTATAACTAAGAAAGCAGCAATAGCCTTGCTTTTGTGGGCGATTCAAATGAAAATGCAGAAAGGTGGGTAGGAATTAACATGGGATCTTCCCAGGAGTAGGAGTAAGTCACAGAAGTGAAGCAGGGAAAGCAAATAAACAAGACTGCAACAGCAGATTGCTGTCAGTCAGCCCTAAAACTTTCTTGCAGACCAGCAAGCACACAGAATTGATAAGGTTCAGAGTCTGACTATATGGCCCTACAGCCCATTTACAATAGCTTGAGGATCAGAATCTAGAATTCAGCACTACAGTAAGTATAACATATTTGGAGCAGTAAGAATTTAAACCTTACTGTAGATTAAGAATTGCATTTTTTTCCAGAAAGAGAATAGGCAGCTATCTCCAACCCTCACTACAATTATCTTCAGAGGATGACAGATGGTTAAAAATACAGTGTTTAAGAAAAGCAAATTTTGAATTTTGCCTGCTATTTGTGCTCCATGTTCTACAGTAGCAAGTTTTTTCAGGTGCATACAGCTGAAGACTTGACAACGTACAACAAAATGATGAACTTCACAGGTAATGCAGGCTGTGGACTTACCAAAACAGGGTGGGATCAAAGAACACCAGAAGAACTATGGACACAGATAACTAGAAAGAACTTCACCTTGCCTTTCTCAAGAGAAAGGTAGAGCGAAAGTCAGATGACAAGTATACCACAGACATCAAGAACAATATTCAAAGTAATAGGGGCTTTCAGACACCATGCTTGGGCCACAGACAGGATGAGGAAGTCATTACTGAGTGTCAGTCTGAGCCCAGTCATTTTGTCAAGAGAGATTTCAAGCTACCGTCCCAGGTGACAGACACCATTCTCGCAATACAGTGGTGGGTGTAAGCATTTCCATATGTCCATGCAAAACAGCAGCAATACTTCCTCACCTCTACAAAGGCCACACAGACAGACTACCCGAATGTAGCTCACAGCTGGACTCAGCAGTGAGTATGTCTTCCTCATCCCATCCTCAGAATGCTGGAAAAAGGGCACATATGAACTAAAACTATAAAACTAGAAGAAAACTCATTCAAGAAACACAAATTCAAACCTAGCATCAAGAGGACTAAGAAGCTAGGAAAGAGCCAGGCATCTTGTAGGCTCTTCCAGCTAGAAGAAAAAAATAAGTACCAAGGTCTGGTATTTCGTGTTTATATAGAAGCCCTGCCTGTTCCCAAAACAAAGGAGGAATAAAACATCAAAAGAGTATTTCATTGTTCAGAGCCCTCAAGAATCTGTTCAGACACCAAGTGAGTTACGTCCCTCTTCTCTAGGCTTTCCAACAGAACCACACAAATAAGCAGCAGCTCAGGGCACACCATCTTCCCCAAAATTAATCACTTCTCCCCAGTGTCCATACTTACTGCCATCAGAACCACTATTTAGCAAACTGCTTAGCAGACAGAGCATATTCCTGAGCAACTCTGCATTGGCCTTTGCTTTCAGCAATCTTGTACTTACAGATAGTTCATTTTTTTTTCCCCAGAATTGCCTGGATATAGCCACTGCTGTTTTAGTTCAACCTATCACGGCTGCATTATAAAAAAACCCATCTGTTAACATGCATTCACTAGCTGTCAGTAAGCATGTTACCACAGGACTGAAGTTCTATGTCTGAGAAAGTTAGCAAGGATGTCTCTAATAGCAGAAAGGAATTAATACACAACCTCCTCCCTGGTCTCATCCTGTCCTTATCTCCATCATCAACCATCCTGACATCCTTCCAAGAACTTACACGCTTCTGTGAATATACTACACTTCCCCTGCTTCTCACTGTAATACATGTTTGCAAGATTCACACCTCTAAGCTATACCTCCTATTACCTAAGCTACCCTGTTATGAATGTACTTGAATTTTTGAAAAAAATGCCTTAAAAGCTTCAATAATTGATCTTCTTTAGAAATACAGACATTAGTTGCTTGTTAGGGGTGGGTTTAGAACAAAGACAAGCAAGTTTATCACACCTCTGAACATATCACTATACCATACTGTATAAAAAACTGCAACAGTATTAGTACTGCTAACTCATGATACTGACCCTAAAATAGTGTTCATTTTTAAGCCTGAGTTGCAGGAATAAGGTGGTTACCTCCTGCTTCTTCAGAAAACTCCTTTCTGCAGCTTCAGAGTAAAGGCTGACAAAATGAACTCTCAGTGCTGCAGTATCAAAAGAAATAAAATATTCCAACATTTTAAAATCATTTAAAGTTGTCTTTGGTGCACTGGAATAACATTTACCTTGTTATTGTTATCATCGCCAACTATTTTATCATTATCAACTCACAAATCACTCACATTCCCCAGAGTTATGATTATTGCTGGCTAATTCTACAACAGCTGTGAGAAACGCTATTCAAGCTCAAAAGCCTTTCTATTTGCAGGAATTGCAACCTGCAAAAGAGCTAGATAAAAAACTGGTCTTCTGGCAATACATTTGCTAACCTAAACACATTTTCACATTTTTACTCCCGGTACATTAGAAGTATAAAGTCAGTTAGGGTTAACGCAGCATTCCATACCATTCAAAGTTCAGTGACACTCAGTGCTTGGGAAAGGCCAATGCAGCAGCAGGACGACAATCACGGCTACTGAACAGGGTATATTCTTCACAACTCCTGAACAGGGTGTATTCTTCTAGCACTGCCTCAGGGACTACTGACTGGACAGAGAACACACCTTTACCAATCATTCTTCCTCTCCAGTGATCCAGAGAATTAGAGACACCTATTTAACCATCCTTACTTTAGATGTTTTGATAAAGCCTAGAAAAAAGGGTAACAGTGAATTCAAGTCACTCCGGCCTGTAAACAATTTCTAACCCTAAGCAGAGGGAAGACACTAGCCCTGTGAATAAGCCGGTCCCCCGTTCTACAATGATAAAATTGTAAGATGTTATTTTACTAAAAAACAATGTACAGGCCCTTGAAAGGAACAACTGAAATCTGAAAACAAATCAAAAATCTAAAATGCTATTTTGAATAGCTGTACAACAGACAGTTCAGTACACAACCAGAAAAATGGATCTTCCTAGATTTTCAATTCAAGGAATCGTTTAGTACATATATATGTATCATTTAAAACACCAGTAGGTTTTCCTGTTAACTTTGAGAACAAAGAAAGAGATATGTTAGTCCTGACAATTCTCATTAATTTTAGTGAGATTTTAGGGAAGACTTAACAGCTCGTCACTCCTTTGGGACAGGATTCTTTTACATATTTTACAGAGATATTTAAAAGCTTCTTTGAAATCTCAGGCTCACTGAAGAACACCAACTAAATTTATAATGATTAAATAAATATATTCTGTCACATCCCATTGTTCAAAAAAAAAAAGTCAGCAATAGCAGACAAAACTGCAAGAATGCCAGAGAAGAGTTATCGAGACAGCGCATATGCCATTTCAGTCGTATTTAAAACAGTGCAGTAGAGGAAACACATTAAAGCAGGCAGTCCAACCACCAACCTACCCTGACAAAACCACGTCCCCAAGTACCACATCTACCTTTTTTTTTTTTTTTTTTTATAAACCCATTTCTATTCTATGAAAAAGGTTTTTCGTTTTTAAACAGTCATTCATTGATTCCAAAGAAGAGCGTGCACCCCTACCACAGCTGCCCCAAACTTCACATTTCACAGACCAAAGGAATACTATGGCTTTTTGGAATGTATAGCTGATACAATTTGATGCCTACATTACAGTCTCATGAGTCTGGAGGAGGGTATTTATCTGTGATTAAAGGAGAAGCTAGTAACTTTATACAGAAATATTTAAGGAATAGCGATGCAAACTAAGCATACACATTGCTTCAGCTCTAATACTACTATTTGTGTTTGAAGTTTAGAAACATAATTTGTAATACCTTTAAATGATTACTACTACTTGTTATTCGTTGATTGGTATGAGACAGAGATTGATATCAACCCTTATACCTAAGAACATAACCAAGTAAAGGGCTCTCCTACTCTGATGAGTTTCTCTAATATCACCAAATTCCATGTTCTTCTTCTAGTGATTTTCATATCAAACATTTCCATTTTTCACACTTAAAAATGAAAACAAAAGCAGTGTCAGCCTTTACACTGAAGTGAACTCACTCCATCTTTTACTGGCAAAGATTCTGAACTGTATTAGTTATGCAATTATAACTATTTAAACCAACCTGCACAGACAGGGTCTTTAGGTAAGGAGAGTTTTAAGTTCATTCTGAGTTGTGTTATCTTTACAATACTCATAGGTGCTAAAAAAAACAAACACAAAAACCCCCCAGTTTTTAATTAAAGTGAAGAGGCGTGATCTACCTTAATATGCATGCAGAAGAAATTAAGAGTACTTTCCAAGTCATTTCTCAGAGTAATGACTCTTTGTAAAGGAGATAGTTATGAAACACTCCAAAAAGACTTGGTACTGTGTGTCTCAATCATGCATCGCTGGAAAGAGTATATTGGAAAAGTACAGTCGAATCCCATTTTAATTACTTATCTTCCACAACAGTAAAGAAAGCCGCTGTAAAACATTTGTTTCCATATAGAGCAGATGCTAAGTAAGATCAGATTGGAGGAAGGGGAATGGGGAAGCAACTTAAACAATCGGCTGTTACATCAGAGTCCTCCGCAGCTTTTCATTCATAAAACAGTGTTGAAATTGAGACGACCATGGAGGATAAGACCACCAGAATTTAAACATTTATAGTATAAACCACTCTCTACCCTTATGTTTTCCTTCTATGAAACAGGTGCTAAAATGTTTTCTTACTAGTCACCATTAATACAAGAAGCGAGTTCTTCAGTATCTAAATCAAGCAAAGGTCAATTAAATACGAAAGGTGCCAGTGGGGTTAAGGATACAGAGAGAAGGTGCACTCAGATCCCACAGGAGGGATTTCAAGGAGAAGTGAGACCATGGTTACTCTGATCTGCAGCAATCTTCTATAGGTCCTCCATCAGGCAGCACTGACTTTATTATACTGATCACTCTGGCAGAATACTTATTCCCCTTAAAAACGCTTGGGCTATATACCAGGCTATGACCAATGGTGCAGCCCAACACAGAAAAGTATTATCTGCACTTAAGCAGAAAGAAAAACAAACTCCCTCTCCTCTCCTGCACACACATATCCAAAAAATCAAGTACTAGCTGGACAGTGTTCCCACACCATAGGCTACTTTTCCAAATTTCTCATTATTAATACTGAAAACACCACAGACCAGAAGAGCTTAAAGTTCACTCTTCAACAGTTTCCTCTAAATAGGACATTTATACATATATATATAAAATCAGTGAGTTAGTAGATTTTGTTTTCCATTAAGGATAGTAAAACCTTTTGTGCTAGCTCCCAGCGTAACCCACTTTCTCAGGCTGGATTTAATACTCGATAAGCAGGATAGCAATGCTACGTCAATGGATATCTTAGGCAAGATGCTTCCCCATGTTTTAAGAGGGAAGAATTAACCCTACCTAAAAAAAAACAACAACAACAAAAAAAAACCAAACCCAAAAAATCCCAACCACTTCACACATCACTTCTAGGAAAACAGAAGAGTGTGTGTGTGAGTGTGTGTGTCCACATGTATTTGCACATATATGCACACACAGAGCCATCTTTTGTGGGAGGGACCCACTGCAACATTACAATTACTATTTTCATAGATACGTATAAAGGTATATGTGTGTATAATAGATCTTATATACAGGTGTGGCTGGAACACATAAATCGCAAAGCCACCATAGATGCCCCCACAAAAGATGGCTGGCCCTAGCCAAGGCAGAGTGGCCACGGCCAAAACTCACCCCAAACTTGGCATGGCGCAAGCCCCGGTCCGCACCCCGTGGAGGCCAGGCCGGGCCGGGCGAGGGCCGGTGGGCCCGACCGAGGCGAGGCGAGG
>NW_009648250.1:3876960-3894810 GCF_000708025.1 Charadrius vociferus | reverse complement strand
GTGTGTTGGTACCTGCCCCATGGCTCACCGTGGCAGCAGCCCTGGTACCTGTTCCCGTGGTCAGCCTGGGTGGCTTGTGGTGGCACTCACGCCATCCCGCACCGTGCCAGGGTGGTGGTGCCTGCCCGGTGGCCCTGGCACACGGAGGGAGCTCAGGGCTGCCTTGGAGATCAATGGTACCCACAGGGAGGAAGGGGCAAGGCCACGTGTAGTCTCCTAACACCGGGCATTGCACCGTAAAGCTGGGGGTGAAACAGCCCCCTGGTAAGAAAGGTGGCCTCATAGCCCCAGCCAGTACGGGCTGCCTCCCTGTCTCCATCAGACACCCACGCTGTGGGCCTGCCCGAGGTATCGCCGCCACTCCTGCTCACCAAACTGGGAGGTCAACTGAGCTGAACTAGTGACAGGAGCGTGTTTTCCAAAGAAAAACTGCCAGCCCTGTTCCCCAGCACTGACCAACACTGGCTACAGCCACCCAAGTGTCCACCCCAGAGAAGACCTGCATGCCAGGGAGCCGAAGAACAACAAAATCAAACAAGGGTTCATGCAGGAGGACAGCACCTGCCTTTAATTCAGGCTATGCAACGTACCCTTGCTTTACAGTGCATCATTCTTTGCTGCAAGCCGGGGGAGCAGGAGATGCACAGCTCTGGTGGCATCAGTGGGACAGAGGAGGCTGGGGACAAAATAGGGTCACTGCCCCATGTGGGGGTACAGCGGTCATTCCATGGGCTTCTCAGTGCTGTCCGCCAAAGGTAGGTTTGTTGCTCCAGGGGCCAGAGGAGCAGGGCATTAAAATGATTATGCGCGTGTCCCAGATAACGTAACTTTGCTGAAACTGTCAGGTTGCAAGAGGTTCTTTTAGGAGAGAGCATGAACAGAACTTTTTAAATACAGTGTTTACCTTAAAAATTCATTTATGATCAAGCTTTGACAAACATCTGTTGGCTATGGAAAAAGGGGTTGATATAGAAATGTCCTTTAGGTCATACTAAAACACATTTATTCCATCAAGAAGCCTTGTGAGCTCAAAGATCAACTCGTACAGCTCCATGTAGCAGGACCAAGGTTTATGTTACCTTAATTTTTTTTCTCCTAATTAAGGTAATACTGGTCATATTTTACATTTGCTTTTCAAAGAAAGACAGGAAATTTTATTTACACAGTGCTCTGTAGTGAAAAGTGTTCTGCAATATGTAGTACTAGAAAACAAGACATTTTAATGGAGTAAGATTAGAGATTAAACCTCTCAGGAAATTCTTATTAGCAACTCCACTTCTGTATTTTTGCTTTCATGACAAATAAGGAAAGAATCTAGAAACTGGTTGTGGGTTTCTATCTTCATTTTTTGCTGACAGTTTCATGGAAGGACTGAACCTTTGGGCCTTTTTTGGTGAAAAATTTTTCATCCATTTTTCGTCATTGTTATTTACTAGGTATAGTAAGGGAGATAAGGAGACTTTAACATACGCAGTGAACATACGCAGTGTAACTTAATAACAATATTTCCCTTCCTAGTTGCTTGGGATAAAGATGTGCGATTAAAATCCTGGTCATAAAGTCTTTTAGGAAAAGAAATATATAAAGAAAGATATGATCTTAAGGCAGAAAAATAAATCCAAACAGAAATCCTTCAATAAATCATTGCCTTCACAGATCACTTCCAATATTGTTTAGAAATAGATTTGCATTTAATTTTCTTTTTTCATTGTTATTACTTCTTTCATGCCATCTTTTACGTCTGGAAGAACCTCTGTGCAAAATATGCAAATAAATACTGACTTTCCGCTTTCTCTTTAACTTAGGTTGTGAGGCTTACAGAAATCTTGACAAAAGATGCTTGGTCATAGCTAGTGCTTTTTTTCTGGTAATCATATTAATCTCAGTGTGAGTTAGTATGTCCATTCATTCTCTCCTATATCATGCTTACATGGCAAATTTTTAAAAGCATATTCAACCTTACTGTTATGACTACTCACACCAATAACATTAAATATATGTAGTGAGGGACGTTACAGATTACATTACATAGAACTGGGATGATCCCCTGAGTATATGTGCAATAGATTATACACACACAGACACACACAATCCCACCTGCCACAAGGTGCCTTTAGCTCTCCTTCAGCATTTTGGGTTGCCTTGATAATTTTTACAGTAAAGACCATACCCCATCATGGCCGTGGTAGTGATCAAGAAAAGGAGCTGCTCCCACGACTAAATACTTTTGTAAAACCTTTGTATTGAAGACAAAATGTAGAAGTGGAAGGTCTAGCATCTTGCCCTGTATTTTCATATCTCCCCTCTCTGGTATCTTAGAGCAATTGATATTTTCCAAGAAACGTCAGATTGGAAGGAACCTCAATAAATTGTCTGGCCCATCGTGCAGTGAGGCAAGACCGAGACAGGGAGATGTTTGTCTAAGCTGATTTTTCTCAAATCTCCAGCAAGGGAGAAGTCCACAGCCTACCTAGGTGGACTTCTAGATTAAAGGTTTTTCGAAAAGAGAAGGAGTAAAAGGAAAGGTAGCAAGTTCTGATGGTGTCATGGTTGTGAATATCATATGCTAAATGACCAGCACGCAATGTAGCATGCTAAATCCAAGCATGCTGTGCAGCTGCAAGGTATGCATCTGACCATGCATTTGGCACAGCTTCTGTGACTTGTACTTAAAACAAATGTTGCAGTGACGTATGATGTACTTAGAAACATAGAATCATAGAATGGTTTGGGTTGGAAGGGACCTTTAAACATCACCTAGTTCAGCCCCCCTGCCAGGAGCATGGATATCTCTGAGTAGGTCAGGTTGCTCAATGCTCTGTCCAACTTAACCTCGAACACTTCCGAAGATGGGGCATCCACAACTTCTCTGGGCAACTTTTTGCAGAGTCTCAGCACCCTGATCATGAAATATTCCATTGAAATATACTCGTTACTAGATGTTACAACTAGTGATCCTGGGACTTACAGCTAGAGAAAATCAAGAATTTAACAGGCAAAATACTGGGACTTACCAGTGGGAGACAGGGGTTTGACAAGTAAATAACTGGTGGCAGACATTGCTGGGTGGCTACGCATCTGTTGAAGTGCATTGTTAGAGCCAGCTAGATTTGGTAGCCAGGAAGGAATTAGTCATTTATCGCTAATGACTCAGGAGTGCCTAACCCATCTAGAAAAAGGGACAGCCTGCTTTTTGCAAGATTTACAGAACAGACCAAAGCATAACAAACCAAGTACACAGAACATTGAAAATCACAGCTGCTGACCATTTAGCTGTATTTCTTCCTTTCACTCCTAGAAAAGGGCAGTCTTAGGGGTGTTATTAGATTAAGTGTAAAGAAAGAAAGGTGTAAAGAAAGAAATGTGCATCTTGCAGTTCCTTTGACTGACAGCGTCTTTTAGAGCGTATCAAGCAGCTATGTCAGTGTCCTGGTTTCAGCTGGGATAGATTTAATTTTCATCCTAGTAGCTGCTGTGTTTTGGATTTAGCGAGGTAATAATGTTGGTAACACATATAGCTTTAGTTGTTGCTAAGTAATAGTTATATTAAGTCAAGGACATTTTCAGCTTCCCCTTGAAGCTGAGAAGGAGCATAGACAGGACAAGCTGGCCAAAGGAATATTCCATACTGTAGACATCATGCTTGGTATATAAATGGGAATTGGCTGGGGCTCAGGTATCCGCAGTCGCTGAGCCAGGTAATTGATCATTCGCTGGTGAACAATTGTATTGCATCACAATTTTGTGTATTCTTTTACCATTATTATTATTATTATTATTATTATTATATTTTATTTTATCTTCCATCACTGTTTTGTTACACTGTCTTTGTCTCAACTCATGAGTTTTTTTTCCTTTTTCTCCGTCTTCTCCCTACCCTACTGGGGCGGGAGGGGAGTGAGGAGTGACAGAATAGCTGCATGGTCCTAGTTGCCAGCTGGGGCTAAACCATGATATTCAGGTCCTCCAGCTTTCTCTTCTTTAACCTCTCCCGCCACCCTCCATAGGCAAATACAGCCTTGGCATCCTTTGCAGAGCTGTATTCAATTCAATAAAAGTGATGTCATCTTGTCATCTCTATTGATGAGATGTTTGGTCCATCCATGTGACTTGTTAGCAAAACTCTGTGTGTTCCACTGCGGTGGGTTGACGTTGGCTGTCCAACACATGCCCACCAAGCTGCTCTGTCACTCCCTCTCCTCAGCTGGACAAGGGAGAGAAAATATGATGAAAGGCTTGTGGGTCGAGTTAAGGGCAGGAAGATCATTCAACAATTATCATAGCAGTCAAAACAGACTCGGCTCAGGGAAGTTAATTTAATTTATTGTCAATCAAATTAGAGAAGGATAATGAGAAATAAGAACAAATCTAAAACCACATTTCCCCCGCTCATCCCTTCTTCCTGGGATTGACTTTACTCCCGATTTCTCTACCTCCTCCCCCAGAGTGGTGCAGAGGTACAGGGAATGGGAGTTGCAGTCAGTTCATCATGCATTGTCTCTACTGCTCCTTCCTCCCCACACTCTTCCCCTGCTCCAACATGGGGTCCCACCCACGGGAGACAGTCCTCCATGAACTTCTCCAAGATGGATCCTTCCCATGGGCTGCAGTTCACAAACTGCTCCAGCGTGGGATCCTCCACAGGCTGCAGGGTGGATATCTGCTCCACTGGGGACCTCCATGGGCTGCAGAGGAATAACCTGCATCACTGTGGTCTTCACCACAGGCTGCACGGGATTCTCTGCTCCGGTGCCTGGAGGACCTCCTCCCCCTCCTTCTTCACTGGCCTTGGTGTCTGCAGAGTTGTTTCTCTCACATTTTCTCACTCTTCTCTCCCAGCTGCTGTTGCATAGCAGTTTTTACCCTGTCTTAAATACGTTGTCCTGGTTTGAGGCAAAACAGGACCAATTTTGTTCAGTAACTTTGCTTAACTGGGCCTCTTCTAACTACTGAAATTAACAGCATATTGTGCAGAAACTGTTCGCTCACAGAGTGATAAGACCTATGTTTATAGTTGATGCCAGGGAACGGTATGCAGAGAGGCTCCTGCTTATACTTATTGCTATAACAACCAAAGCAAGATAACTGGGTTATGTGCCCCATTGGAGGGTCAGAAGCACAAAAGTGTAGAGGGGTCGCACCTATGGGGAGGAGGGGACAGGACAGGTGACCCAAAACTGACCAACAGGGTATTTCATCCCATCTGCCTCATGCTCAATATAAAAGCTGAAAAATCAAAGGTCTATTTCTGCAGCTCTCTTTCTGCAATGGTCAGCATCTGAGGAGGACTCTGTCTGTTCATGTGCCTTTGATCCCAATCCTGAATGCAGATCCGTAATCCAGTTCTTGTCCATCACTGAATCTGGTCTGGGATTTCCCCAGTGCCAGCCCGTGACATATAGTCATCCTGGGAGCTTGATAAGGTTTTGTATATATTTCATTATTTTATTTTTATTTTATTTTTAATATTTCATTACAGTATTTCAGTTCCCTCTAAACTCATAAGTCTCTTTTTCCCTCCTCTGCCTCTCTCTTTGAAGAGGGTTAGAAGGGAGCATCTGTCGGTCCCATCTGGGGTGCCCTACGTCCCCAGTAGCCAATTCAGCCTAAACCGTGACAATACCTTACCACAGAGGCACTACCACCATCCCTGTTTAGCTCAGTTTCGGCCATTGGTGGGTCCATCTTGGAGTCAACTAGTACGGGCTCTGTCAGTCATGGAGGAAGCTTCTGGTGTCTTCTCACAGAAGTCACCCCTGCAGTCCCCCTGCTACCAAAATCTTGCCATGCAAACCCAATACATTTACAACTGCATGACAAAGGTTGTTTCTCTCTTCTTATATTCCTGTGGTAAAACTAAAAACGTCTCCCTTTCTGGTCAGCTTATTCCACATGCAGAATGATTTTTCTATGTCATCAGAAGTTTCATTGTCAAACAGCATGTAACAGAAATGACAGTTCCTAAGTTAACCCCTCCTTTTCAATTTCCAATTTCATGGCCTGAAATCTTCCTTTTCCAAGTACTGTATGAGTTTTGTTTTCCCACTCTAAACTCATTTTGCCTAGCCCCTGCTCTCTCAAAGACTTGATGTTCTGTCTTCCAGTAAGAAAACATTTTTGTGTTGTTATAGTATGTTTTACCAGGAGGTGAAGACTTTTGGAGCATTTCGGGTTTACTTCCCAAGCTTCCTTCATCTGCATCTTCCATTTCTTGACAAAATATTCTCATTCCCCAAGCACAGAATGGTCATTTATGAATAAACCAAAGGTGCTGTCAATGATCCAAATAGAAAGCTTTCTCCTGTAAAAAAATGGGAAGGTGAGAGTTAAATCTCACATATATGTGATATGACTCCTCAAAACAATGTAAGGAGGAATTATCCAATGAATATCTTAGAGCAATTGATACTTTCCAAGAAACGTCAGATTGGAAAGAACCTCAATAAATTGTCTGGCCCATCTTGCAGTGAGGCAAGACCAAGACGGGGGGATGTTTGTCTAAGCTGATTTTTCTCAAGTCTCCAGCAAGGGAGATGCCCATAGCCTGCCTAGGTGGACTTCTAGATTAAAGGTTTTTCCAAAAGAGAAGGAGTAAATGGAAAGGTAGCAAGTTCTCTTGGCGTCATGGTTGTGAATATCATATGCTAAATGGCAAGCACTGGATATCTAGTTATCCAATGGATAATTCTCCATATATATGAAGATCTTCTGACCTCACCCAAGTGGAACTGCATTTTAAACTACCAACATAGACCTCCTCTCGCACCATGTTGATATTGCAGTCATCACACAGATGTGTGATTTCCACACAGGCAGTCATATTAATGTGCATACAGTCTGCAGGCATTTAACCGCGTCAGCTCTGCTATTTGTAGCAAAAGGGCATTAGTAACGCAGCGACCTCTAAGTGTGTTTGAAGAAGATGCCAAATGGAATTGTAGATGTAGAAAGTTCTCTAGGAGGGCTCTACCATCAGAGAGCAACTCAAGAGAAGACACTTCACAAAGGCTGAAAAACAGCTTCAGCATTCTAAGACTGCCCAAATTTGCTTGCTCAAACATGTATATTCTTTATTGTTTCACACTCCATGTCTTCCAATATTAGGACTGCCTGCAATCAGTAGTCTGTCCTCTACAGGATGCCTATCCTCTACCCCCCCATTTCGCTGTACAATGTCCTTATTATGCAGTTAATTTGAAACGTGGCCTCGTGACCTCTGTCCTCTTGCTGGCCCCATGACTTACTGCTCGTGCTGGCCCCAAGGCTTATGGCCCCTCACAGCTTTCCTAGCATGAAATGAAATACCTCAGCAGTCCCATCTGCTCTGCGCATCAAAAAGTTAACCAGGCATTCACTAGTTGCAGTCTTCAGGAGTTAAGAGAGGCCCTGTGCAGGGCACACGTGGGAAGAAAGAAGGAGAAGACATAGATGGAAAAAATTGCAGTTAAGTTGCACTGAAAGCTTAAATCAAATTTACAAGACATTACTTAAATAGTGAAGAGCAGAAAGAGTTAAGGTAAGCAAACTCTGTTTATCTTATCTCAATGTGTAGTGACAAGAACAAGTTAGTGTGAAGCAACTCTTGGTGTGGATTTAACTAATCTATAGTAGACACCCATGAGAATACCTTTACCCAATGACGAATAATAAGGTAATTACAAGGAGGTTACCCCTTTCATTTTTTTAAAACAATACCATTTTCTACTGCACTTTTACCCTAACTTCTGGCAGGAATACACACACACTTCCCTTGTACTTTAGAGATGTTTTCAATAAATACCAAAGCAGCTCTCCATGGCTTCCTTCAGATGCTTTCTTAATACATTTTTGTCTGTGACAGCTGCAAACACGTGATAGCAAATGGGTAGATGCAGACCACTGATGGGCTTGAACCGATCCTTGTCAGGCTGGTCACTATTGTGTCCCTGTTACCTCATGCTTCTTCTGTCAGCTCATAAAGCCTCATGTTTCCTTTCTTATTATGACACTGTCAGTTTTCTGAACAGGGACCATCTTCCAGTCATAGATAAGACCATCTATGCCAGGATTAACATTTTATGGCAGAGGAGAAAATGGAAGGACAACTTTTGTCCTAAAATACCACATACAAACTACCAACAACAAATGGTAATCCTGAAGACAGGATTTCATGCCATAGCTTCAACACATCCAAAAGAACCATAGGTTGTTGTGCATGTGACAGAAATGTTGCCTATACTACATTTTTGCAGGTAAAACTACCTCACGGCCTTATCTTTTCACTTGTCTAGTACAGGGATTTTTAACATGGTTATGTATCCCTGTGGGTTTGTGACAACTTTTAAAGGATTTCTGAAGGATAACTTAAAAAAAAAAAGCAATTTTTCTGTCCTTAGACTTGATTTTACTGTATAGAAGTGAACATTGCAAAGCAGAATTCTGCAATGCAGGAAATTTTTCAGGAAAGAGTGAAAACAATTGCTGTTCCTGAACACATTTTTAATTTCAAAGAGTTAGAAAACAGCAAACTCTTTCTTTCATCCTTTGATATCTATGTATATTTCTTACTAGAAAACACAAATTTGGTAATTGTTCTGATTAGTTCTTAGCACTTTATATGTTCAGGTGTTTTCTCACTTGAAAAGCAGTGACCTCACCTACTGGACAGTCACATTTTCAGAAAGAAATTATTTTCTGCTTTTTTACTCCCAAATTTCACAGCAAAAGTTTATTTTAAAATCCACTTGCAGCTCTCCCTGTGTACCACTTGTTTCTATGTGTTGATTCCCTGTGGCTGAGGAGGGTGTGTCCGTACATCCTGATGCGCAGGAGGGCGGTGGCATCGGCACTCACTGCTGTGTGGCTGTGCCTACGCTCTCCCACTCCAGAAGAAGTGTCCATGTGAGGAGAGCAGCTGCTGCAGTGGGTTTTTCAAGTGAATTAATACAAATTTCAAGTCTTCATTTCTTGCAGTCACTATCGAGTAGCATTCTGTGTGAGGAAGAAGAGTGAGGACTTGTTGGGGATATGGTAGGAAGAACTTCTAAAGTTGTGTCTGAAAAACTGGGGAATATCCCTCAGCAGCAGTCTGAAGAGGAAGCACTTAGATGACAACAGGTAGGGAATACTGTTTTGCAGAAGGGAAAGTCCCAATAAAGGCCAGAAAATCACCAATAGGAATGAAGAAACCCACCACAGCCCTAATAATGGCCAGAGGGTGGTAAGGTCACATTTAAGACCTTTGTGGGGGAGTAAGAGCGACAGAGAGGCTGTCTGACAACCTAGTATTATTTTTTACATCTTTTTTTTCTTCTCCATCTGATAACAGCAATCCTTCCCTCAGAAATATGGTAATAGAAGGAGCCCCAGTCCTGTGTACTGAGGGAGGACTATGCCTAAGCACAACTCTGGCATATACTTGTCTAAACTTGCTCTTTTAACCTCCAGTGAAGAAGAATCCACAAAATCAGCCTTGTAGTTTAAAAAAAATATTCTTTGATGTCTGATCAAACTTCCTATCAGTGTAAGTCAATTATTCTTTCGTTCTTTGTCGTTGTGCCCATGAAGATGATTGATCACAGTCCCCGTATAGACTTAACAGTTCATTTTTATGTGCAGCACGATACATTGTTTTTTCTTTTCTTCACTGACCATCCCATCCTTTCATACTTGCCCCAAGGATCATGTTTCCAATCCTCTTTTCACTCTTTATTGTTATTCTCTCAACAGTCCAACTTATCAGTATGATTTTAAGTGCAGTATACTAAACTGGAAAAAATATAAAAACTACAAACTGTAAAACTGAGCCTCTACCAGCACAAGTAGGCCAAAATAATTACCATAGTCATAATTACTTCTGTTAATGCACCCTGGAAAATTGAAACAAGAGGCATTCTGACAGGATATAAGGAAAGACTTTTTTAATTATGAGGACAGTCAGGGTTTGGAACAGGTTGACCAGAGAGGCTGTGCAGTCTCCATGCATGGAGGTTTTCATGGTGAGACTGCCTAAGGCCCAGAGCAACCTGGTCTGGCCTCCTAGGTGACCTTCCTTCAAGTAGGAAGTTGGACTAGAGACCTCCTGAGATCCAGGCTGAGATCCTATGGTCCTGTGGAAAGAATTGCTTCCCTGTCAGTAATGTACCATTGCTGACCCATATTCAGTTTGTGATTTACTATAATACTCATGTTCTTTTCTAAGGATTGCTACCTGCCCTATTAATCCCTGTGTTATAGATGCACATTTGGTTTCTCCTTTCCAAATGCTGTGCCTGTTCCTTTTACCATCACTCTTTAGGAGCTCCTCTCTGTTGTTTCCTAAGTTTGCTGATGATTGCTTTTTCTGAGGTCCACTGATCATTCTGCTGGTACTACATCTTGTCCTTGCAAGCACCACTCACCAGTTTTTAAGAGCTTTCTCCCATATTGCAGAGCAACTGCCTTTGGTACCATGTTACTTGTGACATGCAAGCCACATTACCTGCAAGCCTTTTGCTAAGTTAACTTAGTGGGTCTGGAAGGGTCTGAAGCACCACGATGGAGGAATACTTCAGCCTGGGATGCCCTGTGGAGTTTCCCGAGAAGCAGGAATATCCTCACTGGTAGGTAGACGCTGTGGGCTCAGTGATCCAGTCTTGAAAGCGACAATTCCAGTCTCAAATTGATCTTCAGGTTCCATTCTCTTCAACTTACACACATCCTCTGACATTCCAAGTACCAGTCTGAGATTATTACCCTGCATAATCAAACATTCAAGAGGAGGAGCAAATGTAAACATAGAATGACATGAAACCGCTGGGTAAGTGATTCTGAACATGCCTCACCTTAAAATGCTGTAATACCTGCAACTTTAATTCAAGTCTTCATTTTTTAAAGACAAACTCTTAAGGAAGCTTTGAATAGAACCTCCTCACCTGGGAAAAGGCAGATCTCACCACCTGCCAAGGATGATTTTTCAGCTTCCTGAGAGGAGTGATCTGCCAAAAACTGTTCTGCTTTGGAGCATTTGTAATAAAGAACCCTAAACCTCAGTTTGTCTACAGACAAAGGAATTAAAGTTTTTTTCCTTAAAACATGGATAATCTTTAGGGATATTTGTTCTGTATTCAATATTCATGGCAAGCCAAACAAAATCAACTTCTTTCTTGATTACTAGGAGCAAGTAGAGATTTACTACCCGTGTTTAGCTTTCTACTTGTTCAGAGTGAATAATATTAAGTAATTGAGTACTTGTGTATGTTCCTGCAGGACCAGGAGCTGTATTTGGTTTAATTATTTATGTTATACACTTTGTACAAATAACAGTTATAGTATCCAGTTAGAAAAGTAATGGTTCTTCAGGAAGATTTTATTTTTGCTGATAAATGCTAGTTTTTGCATATTTCTCAGCTTGACTTTAATTCATACTATCAATTACAAAATAGGCAAAATACTTTAGTGAAAGATATTACCTAGAAGAATTCCAAACAGGATCCAAAGCAAGAAGGAGATGCTGCTGAATTTCTTCGTAGTAGCTGGGATGGGGCTATGTTTTCGATTTGTGCTGAAAACAGTGTTGATAATACAGGGATGTTTTAGTTACTGCTGAGCAGTGCTTACACAGCGTGAAGGCCTTTTCAGCTTCTCACACTGCCCACCAACGAGGAGGTGGGGGTGCATAAGAATCTGGGAGGGGACACAGCTGGGACAGCTGACCCCAACTGACCACAGGGATATTCCATACCATATGACATCATGCTCAGCATATAAAGCTGTGGGAAGAAGAAGGAAGGGGGGGATGTTCAGAGTGATGGCGTTTGTCTTCCCAAGTCATCATTATGTGTGATGGAGCCCTGCTTTCACGGAGATGGCTGAGCACCTGCCTGCTGATGGGAAATAGTGAATGAATTGCTTACTTCACTTTCCTTCCACGTGCAGCTTTTGCTTTACTTACTGAACTGTCTTTATCTCAACCCATGAGTTTTCTCGCTTTTACCCTTCTGATTCTCTCCCCCTATCTCACCAGAAGGGAGTGAACAAGCAGCTCCGTGGGGCCCAGCTGCCTGCTGGCTTTAAACCACAACAGGCATACTGGGAAGAGGGTTGGTTAAGACTTATTGAAGGATGTTTAGGGGAGAAACCAAGGGTGGGGAAAGCAAGGGATCAGGATGGTTTGGGGACGAACAAGTGTGGGAAATACAGGGATGAGGTGATAAATGTGGTGGTGACATGTAAACATGTTGCTGCTCAGCGCACTTGTTTGGCCACCACAGTATGCCCTGTCTTCTCATTAAAATCCATTTCTAAGCAATTTCCTGGGTGAGGGACTCTACCCTGCGTGCACGTGTGGGCATGGATGTCTGAGTGCCAGCAACTGGAGCAGGGACCACATGTCACAGGGGCCCATCCATCCATGCTGACAGCGACTGTCAGGAGTGCAGGTGTGCGAGGAAGTATGTCAGCACTATGGAAGATCACACTGGACTAGGCGGCAAGAAGGGGTGGCGTGGGAGCTGGGGTGCATGCATCTCCGAGTGAGCCCACAGAAGGAGATGACTGCTGCAGGGATCGGGGTCCAGGCCAGACCATGGGGGCTGAGGTCAACTGAGAGACCCGTTTGCATCTGTATGTGTGTGTGCCCGTGTGAGGCAGCTGGGGACAAGAGGATCCAGGTGGCACTTACTGGGGGATCCATCATGTGCTTATGTCTGTGAGTGGGGCTGCAGGAACTGGGGGCTTGTGTGCACAGGTGCCAGCAACTTTGGAAACTGAGGATGCAGGACCAGTTAGTGAGCGTCACAGTCAGCAATCCATATTTTGTTTGTAGTGAACAGGCTGAGGCCATTGGTGCAGCTTGTGTTGGTGTGAGTGGTGCGTTTGCTGTCCACGTTCATCGATGTGGCTGGCTACGTGTACATCTATGTGTGTATTGTATACGTGTGTCTGGACTCGGCCTTGCTCCTGCTTGGACCTGGGAGTGTGGAGCAGCAATGGCTTCACCTCTGTTGGACTACCAGATCTACCAGATGTATCCTCTCCATTGCAAGGTTTTGACATTGTATGAACATTGTTTTAATCTCATTGCAACCAAAGAGTTTTTGATTTATTTGTAATAATAAAATCTTACCTCAGTCTCAAACTGCTTTGACTGGGAGAGAGTTTGGCTTCTCATTCCTATTCAGAAGAACTAGAATCCCAAATATGTAACTTTTAATATGGAAAAGGAATTCCTCATCACTCTGAGAGGCACTGGCAATTCCAGAAAGGGTAAACAAATTGCTAGAAATTTTGCGTTTGTATATGCTTGTTAGGCTGTACTTGAAATCAGAAAGAATTGCCATAGATTGAACTGCACAAACAACTCCACGGTACAGTTATGAAGTACTGCCATCCTCATATCTAATCAATTCAAAAGGCCCAGGATGACCTGAGGAGAATATCCTCATTTTACCTCAATCAGTTATGCTGCAATTGAAATGTTGTTGTCCTAGTTCCACTGCAATTAAGACTCTGCTCATTAGTCCCAGTGAAAATTTCTCCTCTTACAACACGCCTTGTGTTCTATAATAAATAAGGACCAGACTGCTCTGATATTGTATTTCTGTTGAATGGGGACAGATACACAGTGGGATGCCCAATATCCTCCTGCTGCTGCTGGAGCTGGAGGATCAGGCTACCGTGAACACAAGCAGCAGTTGAGGACAAGAAGTGTCTAACGTCCTATCCAGTTGGAATTGTAGGGCAGAATTCAGCCATCCAAACTGGTATCAGAGTGGACCAGTAAGAAAAAAAAACAGCCTTTTTTTTTTTTTTTTTTTTTTTTTTCCCAGGGAAGGTCTGCAGGCATCTAAAAAGCTTCTGTAAAGATTGCCAAAAAAGGTTGAACTTTGCTTCTGCTTGTAGATTTTAGATTTTTCCAAGGACATTTAAGGTTTCTGAGATACCGCACAGAGTTTAAAATGAATGCAGTTGTAAATACAGTAGTTATAAATTGTAGTTTACCATTTAATTCTGCATCGAGAGCTCATCTGAATGTCACAGTGGGCTGTCTAAAGACACTGATTCAAGAAGATAATAATAATTTTCTTAACTAAACTAAAGTGCATTACAAAACAGTTATCTACAACCTGATAATTTATAAGCTTTCTGATATGATTAAATTTAATTTGGAAAGCTCGATGTTGACCAAAATTAATCTTAAAATTCAAAAAATGAAAGGTAAGTATTATTACAAAATATTACTCTTGCTTAACTCCATGTCCGAACATGATCTTTAAAAGTAGGTCAGTGTTATCTTAATTGATATTTATGGATTGAACATAATAATAAAGTTGTCTTTAACACTACAAACTGAGATCTAAACTGAGGCTGTCAAATACTTATGAGCAAATTCATGAGTAAATGAGGAATTTCCTGAGACACAGCTCACTGGTCCCTCTGTTCTAAACAAGAAATGTCAAATCTATCCAAGTTTCTTCACCCTTACACTGGAGCTCACACTGTGCCCTCCAGCCAGAGCTCACTCTATCTCTCCCAGCTGACTCCTGCACCGACTATCGCTCTCCTCTTCCTGCCCTGAAAGCAGTTTGGCTGGCAGAGAGTGAGGATCCTGCAACGTAAGGCTGACCAGTTTGACAACTGAAACTGTTAATCAACGTCCTGAAGAGGCAACAGTGGTCCACTTTGGCTGTCTGCACCAAAACCAAAATAAATACACAGTGAATTGTGAACACCCTCCAGGATTACATAGGTCACTTTACACTGTATATAAGTAATGATGAAGGGATGGAGAGAGAAATTAAAAGAGCCACAGAAAGGATGCAATTACTTTTTCACATTTCTCCTGCTGATTGCTCCTTCCCACCTCCAGCAGGTGCTGTGGGTACAGGACTGTTCATCTTGTGTTTCTCACTTGGCAGCCCTGTGGCTTCACAGTCTGTGGGTCAGCCGTCAAGCCGAAAGCACTGTTCTCCATTTACACCACCAGCTTTACCTGTGCATTAAGGCATGTGTTATGTAGGACTTTCTTCTGGGACTGCCTTTCAATACTCAAGAGACAACAAGCCAGGTTGTTTGCTGTTTATCAACGAGATGATCCTTTTTTGCACTGGTCTGAAAAGCAATCACCTTCCACCTCAGTCCATTGCCTGGAGACAGGATACAATATGATAGCAGTCATTAGCTCCCTTAATATCTTGATGTACGTTGATGTGACGAGTGTCCCCATTTCAGCTTACTCTAAGCCTGACCTGGACACAGTGCCATCGGGATGCTTGGGCAGGAGAGTGACAAGTGGTGCATGGGAAGGCACGCAGATTTATTCTCTTTAATAAATATATTTATTTACTTAGTAGCTATACATTTAGCCTCCTCAAGAAACGGCAGTCATTTCTAGAAAGACTTTGGGCACAGCAACTGGATACGTTTCCTTTAAAATATTGTTGTTTCACCCACTGTGAAACAGCTCCATTCTCTTATCCTGTATCTGCAGCTGTGTGAACTCCATGTTCAACCCACTATGCATCTGTATATTGCAGTCTGGCAAATTATTTTCCATCACCAGTGGAATGTGAAGGGTGTTGTTCTATTAAGCAATCATTCTTCATTTTGTAAGCCATGGCTTATTAGCAGAAGCAAGTGTAGCACACATGACTGACAGCGGTGAAAGCATTAGTTGAAATCGGATTGACCCTGGGCTTAGTTTTAACCGGATTTAATAAAGACAGATAGTTTGAGCTTCACTTGGGGAAAAAAAAATAAAAGGATGACACTGATTGGAGTGTTAAACAAAACTGCTTCCCCCGTTCCTGAAAGAAAACAAAAGTGAGTTTTCTTGAAAGTCCCTTGTTTGTCATGAGTAAGGTAATGTTCTGTAGGAGAGTTGCAAGAGAACAGAATGCAGGGAAAAGTCTTCTGGGAAGAGTCAGGCTGAGATTCACAGAATCAGAAGAATGAGGAACAGAAAGAAGATACAGTATCAAAGTATAGGCTTGAAAGTTAGAGATATAAGCTGAGATCCCAAATGAGCTAGTACCCACTTATCAATAATGACTCATGGAAAAAAGGTTATGTTATAAATTATGCACTCTTCTCTCACCTGTTTTAGAAGAAGCAAAGAGCTGGCAGTATTTAGTGGTAGGCCTTAAGATACAGAAGGATTTTCTGTTTTTTCAAAGTACTATTTAGGGCCATGCAAAGCCCACATGCAGATCTGTATGACTTTTAATGTCTGAAACACAACCTGCATTAAAGCTAACAGAGCAGAGCATCTTGCCCTACTGCTGCAGCCAGCAGCTTCATCTTCAGGCTAGGTTTCATCTTCAGAGAGTAAGATTCAGTCACGTCACAAGCATTAAAAAGTCCAGTGGGTAATATAAGAAATGGTCTTCAATTCAGAGAGTGGGTAAAGATGTTAAATTAAAAGATTAAGATAACTGCAAAAGAAAAGGCTGTCATGCATCAGTTTACTATCAGGAAAACCACAATTTAGTAGTGAGCAAAGTGTGCATTTAGCTAGCCTCAATTAAGGTTGTATAAATATAAAAGGCAGAATGCAACGCTTGACAGGAACAATATAGGCAACTCTAGATTTCAATAGTAAAATTTTGCATATTGCCAAATATAACATTTCCAATTGCATTATTCAAATTATCCCCACACATTTAATAATTAATTGGGTAATTTTCAAGAGGTTTGTATGTGTTTGTATGATAATTTATATGTGATAAAGTGCTGGTGTGGCAAAGTGTGCCAGAGGCTTTATCTAAGATATGTGACTATGTAGATGTTATCTACTTTCCTGTATATTCAAGTGATATAAAAGCTCTTATTGTGATACAAGATGGGCATGTTCATGCAGCAGTGTGAGTAGACAGAGAAAACACATGTTATGGCTGTATTTATGGCAAGCAGTACTTCATTAACGTCCTAAATCTGTTCCTAACAGGAAACATACAGTTTTCAGCTTACCTTCAGCTAAGACTCCAAACTACATAAAGTTATAATCTCTTGTTTCTTGTTAGGTAATTTTGCCATTTGATGTGATTAATACTCTAAGTTTTTAGGTTAGATAGAACCTATTGTAGCTGTAATAGAAAGCTGCTAAGAGAAGAAATGTGCCTCTGGATGTTGTGTGATTCAGCAGTACAATGCATTGACTGTGGGACTGTTAATGCGGTGGTTTGACCTTGACTAGCCACCAGGTGCCCACCAAGTGGCTCTATCACTCCCCCACCTCAACTGGATAGGGAGAGAAAATACAAAGAAAGGCTTATGAGTTGAGATAAGAACAGGGAGATCACTCACCAGCTCTCACCATGGGTAAAACACAGTAGTCTTGGGGAAATTAATTTAATTTATTACCAATCAAATCAGAGGAGGATAATGAGAAATAAGAACAAAACTAAAGGCACCTTCATGCCACTCCTCCCTTTTTCCTGAGCTCAACTTCACTCCCAAATTCTCTACCTCCTCCCCCAGAGCCGCACAAGGGGACAGGGAATTAATCTTGTGGTCAGTCCATCACATATTGTCTCTGCCACTCCTTCCTCCTCACACTCTTCCCCTGCTCCAGTGTGGGGTCCCCCCACTGGAGACAGACCTCCACGAAGTTTTCCAACGTGGGTCCCACCCACAGGCTGCAGTTCTTCACAAACTGCTCCAGTATGGGTCCTTCCCAGGAGGTGCAGTCCTTCAGGAACAGACTGCTCCAGTGTGCATCTCCTGTGGGGGGTCACAAGTCCTGGCAGCAAACCTGCTCCAGTGTGATCTTTTCTCCATAGGACCACAGGTCCTGCAAGGAGCCTGCTCCAGCACGGGCTCTCCACATGGTCACAGCCTTCTTCAGGCACATTTACTTGCTCTGGCATGGAGTTTTCCACAGGCTGCAGGTAG
>NW_009648250.1:3820188-3876581 GCF_000708025.1 Charadrius vociferus | reverse complement strand
CTTCCCTTCCCTTCCCTTCCCTTCCCTTCCCTTCCCATTGGTTTTCAAGTGAAGGCTTAAGAGGAAATGTAAAAGTTAGTTTAGCTTGGATTGCAGGTTACTATTCCAAAGGGTTTCAGTTGGCCTCCTGAGGCACCCTGGAATGCCCCTGTGGGAAATACAGCGTGTCCTGTAGTGTTACACTTGCAAAACTGCCCTATGCATGTGTCATATTTGGTTCAATGTTAACATGGGGTACACTGGAAAAAACATGCATGGGTGGTGTTCAGTTATTGCTGAAGCATGGGAGTACCTTAGCCTAACTATTATTTGGTAGCAGTAGGGCATACATTAATCGAATTGTCAGTTTGAATGACAATTTTAGGGAAAAAATTGCATTGAGCCAACTTAGAAAAGCAAAGCTATATGAGGCCTTTCCAGGAGATGGTGCTATTCTCAAGCTTTTTGTAGCTTCACAAGGAACAGGGTCAGGGGATCGCCTGCCTTTCCCCCATAAGTTTGCATGATTTGTAATTAAAATAACCCCCAATTTGGTTGGGTTCCTGAATTACAAGACTGCATGCTGAAGGTCCCGCACTGCTGACCTCACCTGACGAGATGCCCTGTGCCATTAGCCTGCAGAGGTGTCTGCTTGGGGTGAACGAGACCTTCCGCACACACGTGGAGGGAATCACTTCTGAGTCTCCACCAGAAAGGGAGACTTAAGGGAATGAACCTCAGGGGTTTCGTTCTTTGATTTTCTTCTTTAGAATCAAACCCTTGTGCCTTATTCTAAACAAGAAATTTAAGCCCAGATGCGTAATGGGAGTGGGACATTCAGTCTCACAGCACCAAAGCTATAACCACTCACCTCTGCAGAGGAATCCTCAGTTCCCAGTTCAGTTCCCAAATAAATTCCTGTGGGAACTGACGGCTTCTGACTGGAAAGCACAACTGGCGGTGTGCTGGGCAGGGAGCCGCTGAAAATAGCCTGAAAAGGTGATGCCATCCAAAAAAGGGCATCTCAAAACCTTGCCCACACTGAGCCTTCACCACCTAGGCTGTGCTATGTGTCGCTCCCGTGCCTCCAACACAGCTCCTAGGACCAGAATGCCCTTCCCTTCAATGCCAAATGGCTACTGCTCCGATGAGTTACAGGCTGCAGAAGGCTCAGCTCCTATTTTCGTTTTTACCTGAGGATATTAGACCACACATCTCTCCAAAAGGTATCCTAGACACCTACTACAGGCTGTTTTTCAGGACAGAAGCTGGTTTTGTATTGCATTTTAAATCAAGCAACAGTTGTGACAAAGGCTAAAACTAAAGTTTAGGGAAGTCAGCTGGAAATTAGAGACTCGGTTATTAAAACTGTACATGTAGGCTTTGGAAGATGGATGCCTGTTCCCAGAGAAGATCCCAAACCACCTGGCTGTAGTCCTGCTCCTACTCTCAGCCTATATCACTCTCCATCTTATTTATTTTTTGCTGGCAGCATGGCTTCATGTGGAGAGCTAGGTCATTTTCCCCAACTTGTGCTTCAAGCCAAAGAACCTGTGGCTTAGTGCTTAGAGCAAAGCTGCCAAGCACATGTGGGAACTGAGACCAAACCTCCCACCTCAAGCCATGAAGAAGACAAAGGCATTGCCTCACCTGTTGCTCCAGCAGGAAGAACCTGCATTTTACTTGCAAGCCAATGCAGCAGGTGTCTCTGGGCCCATGTGAGAAGTGGTCCTTAAAAAGGCTGGGTAAGAAAACAGCAGGTTTGTGAATCCCGACAGGCTTAGTCTTGAACTTGGCAGCAGCAGGAACTGAGAGCCTCTAGATGTGCCTGGGAGAAGTCCTTCAGGCATCAGAATGTCAAAATCACAGGTGCTGCCAGGCTCAGACAGCAGACAAGGGGGCAGCAAGACTTTGGATGGCACTGCTTAAACCTTCTGATCTCTCTGAAACTTGATCTTTTGGCTGTAAAAAGGAAAGTAATGTTTACCTTAGGGTGTTGCAAGACATGCTTGAATAATGTACCAATCCTACCAAAGTCACTGGACTGCTCAATTAAGTGAGGTGGCAGGATCAGATCCAAATTCTGGGTTTGGTGGGGAACAGAGCCCCAGGACTTTCTTTTGTCAACAGTATTCAGGGACTGAAGGATGGACTATAGGAAGTTTCACCTAAAGATGAAAAGTTACAAGCATTAGTTTGGTTTAAAGAAAATTATAATTTTTAAATCCACAGTATTGAACACCAACAGCTTTTTTTTTTACAAGACATCAGAGAAGTTTAATTCATGATCACTTTTAAAACAGGTTAAATCATCATTTTTGGCCAACGAGATTTCACCAGGCCCAAGCATTAGAACAAACTTTTGCAGTACATGCATGGAGTTCGTGTATGTTTAATGCCTCATGGCTAAGCATTTCTGGAGGAGATAAGCAAACAGATGGTCTGGTGCCCTCATGGTCACTTCTTTGTTATATTCATTACATTTTTTGCTGCTCTTTGTTTTGTATGTGTAACAGAGATTCTTGGTTTCTGTTCCCCTAATTAAAAAAATGCACCGAAGAGTTAAACATGTTTTAATTTAGGTGTGCTGTAATTTGTCTTCTTCGGTTCCTTGGTAGACAAGCCCTTCTCAACTGTTTTTGGCACTAGTTTAGCCTCTTTGCTCTAGGAGAATATTTAAGCATACGCTTCAGTTTTAAAATGTACTTGAGGCCTGTTGCAGTTGTGGTTAAACACTTCCCTGATAATTTCAGCTAAAGAATTGAGGTCTTTAGATAGTTTATATTTTACTTACCGAGAGAGGTCTTGTCTGCAAAAAAATGCCTTGTCTGCAACAAGAAGCCATAAACAGTGAATTAGTGAATCAATGTGATTTTAGACCAGGAAGCTGCTCTGAATTACATTTTTCAGCTTTTGGAAAATTGCATTAAGGTCTGCAAATGAGCCATTTGGGATACAAGAGTGGATCGTAAAAATCCATTATGAATATATTAGTTGCACTGGGTTTTAGTGTTGTCAAAAAATAGTTTCACTGCTTGGTTGAAGACTAACTGAAAAGCAGAATACAGAAGCATCTGTTATTCTGTTCTATTGCTCCTTACACCATGTGTGGATGTCCAAACAAAATAAGAGATTGTTTTGTGTAATTTGTTCAATATGCTTAAATTCATCCATGTAGTTGCTCCATTGACTTAAAAATAAGGACTGCATTTGGCTCTGTATCAACAACAGAGCAGTGGATAAATGAGCAAAGCTTTTGGGTGTTTTTCTGTGCTGTTATGGGGAAATTAAAGAACGAATGAGGTTTTTTTGTTTATTATTGATGTGGCTAGCAGATGGAAAACATTATAGCCACCCTGCACGAAGTTCATTTTTGGTACAAAGAAGTAACAAAAAAAAATATTAACTAGTGCATCTATCAAAGAACCTACCACAAAAATGAGAATTGAATGAAAAAAAACAAACCACGTTTGCAGCAGACATCTGTTAAATATTATATGTAACATTCATATGTAAGCACTACAGCTCTGGTATTGCAGCACACAACACTAAAGGGGACCACTGCACTTGCACAAACTTCTTGGGATCCTCCACACCCAGACAGTGTGGAGGTACTGGAAAGATATGGTGCCTATCCAAATTACGGTCCCCATCTCTCGCCTCCTGACTGGGCATTTTATGCCCATTTACACCAAATTACATATTGGTCTAATAAGTAAAAATTACTTCCATTAAAATAAACTGAACTCCTATTGATGTGGGAGATCTTGAGACATCTCCTCTTTTATGCCAGGTACAATCTTTTAGACTAGCATCTTTTTGCAAAACTGTCCCTATTTTCAGTGAAGCTTCATAGAGATTCAAGTGCAACTTCCATTGAACTCGAATATAATCAAGTTCCTTTAAAAATTCCAGCTAAGAATTTTCCACTAATAGTTGAAATAATTTGACAAGCTACAGATTTACATACAAGAAAACAGATGTGTATGACAGACCTATTGCAAGATATACAAAAAAGCTCCATTCAAGAAATCCAACTATACTATCACCACAGCTCCCCTAACCCTACTGTAATCTGAACACTTGTGCATCTGAATGAAACAAGGGACAGCCCAACCCTTTCAAAAAATTTGTATTTTTAATGGTTAATAATTATTCTGTCCTGACAGCATCCTGCTTATTAGCTCCGTATGTCAGGGTTTCCACATAAACACGCAAAGCCAGACCCAGAAATACTGACCAGATAAATAACAGCACAATATAACAGAAACAGAAAAAATTCAGTTGGAAGGGACTGCTAAGAGTCATCTAGTCCAAAGCATGTCCAAGCAGATCATGCTGTGCAAGGCCTTGTTAAGTTTTGAATTTCTCCAAAGGTGGAGACTAAAACCTCTTTTGGCAACCTGTTACTGCACTTGACCACCCTCATGGTGAAAATTTTTTCATTATAGCTATAAGAATTTCCCATACCTAACTTGTGTCTGTTGCCCCTTGTCCTATCACTGTGCACCTCCAAGAAAAAACTGACTCTCTCGTCTCCATAGTGTTCCATTGGGTAGCTGAAGAGAGGAAAAAGGTGTCCTCTTTACCTGCTCTTCTTCAGGCTGAACAGATCTAAATGTCTCACCCTCTCCTCATATGCCACATGCTCCAGCCCCACACAAATGGGTGAAAACTGCAAAATTGTTTCCTTTTTCATCTTTGCTCTGTTTGCTCCCTTCGCTGTGCTGCTGGCTAGATTCTTCATATGCCTTCTCATACCAAACACCTTTCTGCCTTTGCACCTACACACTCTCATTCCCCAAAGCACAGCTTACTCTAATCAAAACAGTTAAGGAGAAAAACAAACACACCCTCCTCCAATTGTTCCAAATTTTGGACACAGGGTAACATACCCAATGTAGAGCCACCATGCCAATGTGTGGGACCACCATGAGTGCAGCACTGAGTCTGGACTAACAGGTCCTTTCATGGTCTGGAAGGAGGTACACTCCCAAGGGACTCAAAGTGCAGTCAGTCTTCCTCAGCCCAGGTCAGTCTTTACCAAGGTGGAGCCACCCCCACCCCAAATCCCTCTGCTCCATAGGTGTGGACAGCAGCGGCCTTCTGTGCTGGCCAAGCAGTCGAATGTAATGTGATGCTAGGAAGTGAAGGCTTCATGAAAAACACCTGATATTGTGAGGCTTGCATTGGAATGCTGAGGTTTGGCAACACAGACTGTACTTTAAGCTTCTCAGAACAGAGCTCCTGAGAGACTCATATTGCTGGCTCCAAGCTCTGCTCCATAAGCTTGATACAAAAAGCTGTCCTAGCAGACTATTCATCCCATCAGCTAAAGCTCCGACACCGTGCATTTCAAATCATGTAAACTATTCCCTGACTGGAGGAAGTGTAGTAGAGGATTATGGACGCTGCCTGGTGGCCAGAACCCCTGCTACACATTTGAGGACCCTCAAAGCATGCTTGTACAGGGTAGAAGTAATAAAAGTCTTTAAGCAGTGGAGTATTCTTTATTCTTATAATTAACTGATGGACATACAACATGCTGAGACAGGAGGGCCACCATATGCTCCTCTTGGATTCTCTCTATAGAGTCTTATAGAAAGACTTGGTCATTCTACGTGAGTGGTTTGAAATGAGTTTTTAATGCATGAACAACATTTCAACAACCATTTCTGTTCTGCAGTCACTTTACAGACTTCACACATTATCCCCATCTTTAGTCTCCTGAAGCTGGGCAAAGCCTTGCTCTCACTGCGGCAGCAGGGAGACTAGTTACGTGGATTGGGACCAGTAATGGCTAGCTCATAAAGCTCCTTTTAATTTCATCTCATGAAGTTATTGCACTCTTCATGCTGCTCATCAGGCAATGCTGCCATCTGTTTAGATCTGCCAGTGCGAAAATGGGTTTAAACCATCAGGTCATGGGGTCTGGGTGCACAAGCTGGGTTTGACATTGAGGGAGTTACAGTGGTAGTGAGGGGGTTACAGTGGTAGTGGACAAGGGAAGAGCAACTGACATCCTCTACCTGGACTTATGCAAAGTGTTTGACACTGTCCCGCATGATATCCTGGCCTCTAAATTGGAGAGACATGGATTTGACAGATGGACCCCTCGGTGGATAAAGAACTGGCTGGACGGTCACACTCAAACAGTTGTGGTCAATGTCTTGATGTCTAAGTAGAGACCAGTGACTAGTGGTGTTCCTCAGGTGTCGGTACTGGGACTGATGCTGTTCAACATCTTTGCTGGTGACATGGACAGCGGGATCAATTGCACCCTTGACAAGTTTGCCAATGATACCAAGCTGTATGGTGAGGTAAACACACTGGAGAGAAGGGATGCCATCCAGAGGGACCTGCACAGGCTGGAGAGGTGGGCCCATGCCAATTTAATGAAGTTCAACAAGGCCAAGTGCAAGGTTCTACATCTACAATCCCAATCACAAATACAGGCTCAGCAGAGAATGGATCAAGAGCAGCCCTGAGGAGAAAAACTTGGGGGTGCTGTTTGATGAGAAGCTCAACATGAGCTGGCCATGCACGATCACAGCCCAAAAGGCCAGTCATATCCTGGGCTGCATTAGAAGAAGCGTGGCCAGCAGGTGAAGGGAGGTGATTCTTCCCCTCTACTCTGCTCTGGTGACACCCCACCTGGAGTACTGCATTCAGCTCTGGAGCCCCCAGGATAGGAAAGTGTTCTGGTTTGAGGTATAACAGGACCAGTTTTGTTCAGTAACTTTACCTCTTAGCTGGGCCTCTTCTAACTATTGAAATTAAGAGCATATTATTGTGCAGATAGTATTCACTCTGTCAGAGTGATAAGACCTATGTTTATAGTTGATGTCAAGGAATGGTATGCAGAGAGGCTCCTGCTTATACTGATTGCTATAACACTCAAGGCCAACCAACTTTGTTACTTGCCCCATTGGAGGGTCAGAAGCAGAAAAGTGCAGTGGGATCCCAACTGCAGGGACAAGCAGACAGGACAGGTGACCCAAAACTGACCAACAGGGTATTCCATCCCATCTGCCTCATGCTCACTATAAATGCTGAGGGATCAAAGGGTCAGCTCTCACTCTCTTTCTTCAGTGGCTGACGTCTGAGGGGGACTCTGTCTGTTCATCTGCCTTTGATCGCCATCCTGAATGCATATCCGGAATCCAGTTCCCATCCATCAATGGGTCCAGTCTGGGACTTCCCCAGCCCAGCTGGTGTCGTGATTGTCATCCTGGGAGCTTGATATGGTTTTGTATATATTTCATTATTTCCTTTTATTTTATTATTAATATTTCATTAAAGTAGTTTCGTTCCTTCTAAACTCGTCTCTTTTTCCCTCCTCTGCCTCTCTATTTGAAGAGGGGTAGAGGGGAGCATCTGTTGGTCCCATCTGCAGTCCCCTACGTCGGCAGTAGCTGATTTGGTCTAAACCGTGACAGAAAGACATGGATGGACCTGTTGGAGCAGGTCCAGAGGAATGCCACAAAGATGATCAGAGGGCTGGAGCACCTTTCCTATGAGGAGAGGCTGAGAGAGTTGGGGTTGTTCAGCCTGAAGAAGAGAAGGCTCCAGGGGGACCTTATAGCAGCCTTCCAGTAGATAAAGGGGGCCTACAGGAAAGCTGGAGAGGGACATTTTACAAGGCCATGTAGTGATGGGATGAGGGGTAATGGCTTTAAACTGGAAGAAGGTAGATTTAGATTAGATATTACGAAGAAATTTTTCACTTTGAGCATAGTGGGACACTGGCACAGGTTGCCCAGAGAAGTTGTGGAAACTGCATCCCTGGAGGTGCTTAAGGCCAGGCTGGATGGGGCTTTGAGCAACCTGATCTAGTGGAAGGTGTCCCTGCCTATGGCAGGGGGGTTGGAACTCTATGATGATCTTCAAGGTCCCTTCAAACCTAAACCATTCTATGATTCTATGCAGAGGAGAGGGAGTCGCTCTGTGCCACTCCTGCCCTCTCAAAACATTGTCTGGTGTATCTCACTCTATCAACAAGTTAAGCAAATTCAGCACAGTGTCAAAACATCACTAACTGCTTCAATGAAAACTGAATCTGCTTTCTCTAGCTGTTTCCAGGTTTCATTGCTTTTATCTTTCACCATAAGCTTGTGTGAAAGGGCACCACACAGTCCTGGGCAGGTTCCTGGAAAGTTAAAGCTACGCAGCCACCATTGCTGGTTATTTCATAAGGCTTTTATCAGGTAGTCACCTTTTATGCTGGAAAATAGTTTAACTGAGTTTTTTAAGTTTGTGTGTGTGCTCTGGTGTAAATCAAACTGCAAGCCAGTTCGTAATTTCCGAATGGATGACAGAAATAGTAATGGATGTACTGAACTCAGAAAATGAACTAGCCACTAGGGGACAGCAGAAATCCTACTATTGTGACACATAATAAAATTCAGCTATAATGCAGCTAATGGAAGTCAACCCCAAATATATTGTGGTATCTGCCTAGACTAAGATGCCTCTCAGTTTTCATTGGGGAGCAGCCCATCAAATTTAGTTAGTCCGGTGGTATAACTAAGAATTGTTTAAGGTATTGCAATAAAAATGCAATAACGAATGTTACAAATCTTTAAAAACAACCCTTGTGGTCCTGTGCTTAATTTTATCAGAGACAAAATCCTTCCTTCCATACCATCTCAACAGACAGAGACAAATTACTCTGGTGTGTAAGTCCCTGGACATGGTAGCTAGGGTTAGCTTTGCTGAAAATAAATTAACAATATCCAGAGAGACTGAAAATTTTGAATAGCTTTAAACAGAATGACTATCTGAAGATGTTTGTAAACAAAAGGGCCTTTAAAAGAACCATTCTTCTAAACTATTCATTTAAGTCTCATGCTGTTGTTAGTGGAATCCATGGAGGTAACAATTTCCTGATAAAAATTTCTGCCAAGTTCAGCTGATTCTGTGTACAGAATTGAGATGTATTTTTCTCCATCAGAGCAGAAAATCTACAAAGGTCACACACATTGACAAGTGCAGCTCAAAGAGATGCAATGCAAGTGCTGTCAGAGGGTGGTGTTACTCTCCGAGTTCTCATTCTCCTGCTAATACAAACCTGCCTGCCCTTTGCTGCACAGATCCCAAGGAATTGGTCCAGGGCTGTTCAAGGCTTTTTCCAAAGACATGCTTTGACCAGGGTTTGCTTTAGTTGGTGAAATGTTTCATTGCTCTGTAATGGATGTTGAAACAATGGGGCCTTTGCTAATGCATTTTGCAACTGCATACTGAGATCAATGCCAAGACACTACTACAAACATAGTCTGAAACCAACAGACGATAAATAATCTATTGCTGCTCCTGTTATCAGATATTGGCTTGCAACCTAATAGCTTTTACAGTTTCCCATTAGACTTGCTAGCCATTCATTTAGTCCCCAGGAAAGAGGTGCCGTGCAAAACGAAGGAACAGGGATGGTCTGGTCTGGACAGTTTCTCTTGCATCAGGGAAGCTTAACAGGTCGGTCTGACTGGGAGGGTCTCGATGAACAGCACCGTGGTGGACACCCACCGGGCAGCGTTCAAACACATCACTGAGACAGAGTCAATAAACACAAAATCCTATTGCCCACCAATGTGTTCAAGAATAAAAGCCTATCTGGGTCCTCCTACTGACAAGAATAACAGCTTAAAAAAGTGTCATATAAAACAACAAAAAGGAATATTTATTCCTACTTTCTGGTCTGGGGGACTTCAGCCTTTGGTGTATCAAGTTTTCCCCCACAAGCGAGGAGGTTCCAGACAGCTGCTGCATCTGGGGCTTTAAGGAGAGCACCAAATGCTCATTTTTGCCATCAGTTTAACTGTAAATTAATGACACTGCAAAAATTCTTCAAAAATCCTAAGGTGCCTTTTTGTGCAGAGTGCATGCTGATACGTAATTTAAATGAAATCTTAAATTTTACATGGAATATGTTAAAAAAGATTATTTTTTTTTCTTAAAACCGTAGTTGTATGATGTGAGCTTAACCATACAAGACAGATGCTAATGATGAGGTTATCTCTCCTAGAATCCTCATATGACATTGTGATACTGAGACAGGGAATTGGCATGTGCAAGAAATGCGGCTCACATAATTTCCTGGTCACCTCCCTTGCTCCAGCCCCAGCAGCTCCCCAGCAATTTGTTCTCTGTAAATCCCCCACACCTATCTTAGAGCTGCTGCTGCTGAAACCTCATCATTACATACGATACAAGGCTTATCTCAGTGAAATGTTTGATCCTGAAAATGAAACTTAGATGCCACAGCAATTGATCTTTGATGCTTTCACAGAGGCCCAAGGTGATACCAAAAACAGGGGCAGGGCATGGTCTAGAACTACTGAAAACATTTAGGACCACAGCCATACACCAGATAAGGTTTGCTAGTGCAGAGATGCTGGTAGGCTGTCCTACTGTAGACAATTTATGTACCAAAATATAAAAGATTGCCTGGGTCAGTATTGTTTCTGAATAAAAGAAATTGTACCAGTAAGACTTTTCTTGCCCCAGCAGAATCTGTGCAACATGCTTTCACTGGAATAAATGTCTCTAAATATAAAGTGAAATAATGCCCCTAACCAACATTTCAGTCTGGTAAAAGTCTGGAGGTTTTATGTATAGTTCCCCACAAACAGAGAATGTTCCTAAATTCTCTTGTGCTTTTGAAATATAGCCTGTTTCCCTCAGTGTCCCCTTAACATCCTCGTCTAAGTCTATGTTAAACCTATATGCCAATTTCATCCAGGGTGTAAAGGAGCATATTTCTATGAAGTTCTTACACATTTCCCTAAAATTAACAGAATTGAAAAAAACGCTGGCCAACCAGTCATGTATGTAGCTACTGCCTATCTGTGCAGCATTTTTCAGACTAGCCATAGGCAAATCAGAAAGGGACATTGGAAGAAAATGAAGGAGTTACAGTGGGGTGCAGTAGCAAGAGGAGAAGAAGCTGAAGCCATTGTGGGAGGAACTGAAGGTGCTGGGGGTGCTGAGAAGGTCTAGGAGCATGGGAAGGACCTAACACTGCCCCTGTGGGTACGGTCCTGGGGACGTGAGGAGAGCTGGAGAGGGAAAGGGACAGAAATCTGGAGGAAACCGGTCCTCTCTAATTCCTCTGCTCATGGAATTACTTTACACAAATACAACTATTTGAAAAGTTGTTAGGCCATCCATAGAGAGACTAACTAACTTTCCAGGATTCTCTGATAGATTTGGACACCTGGAGACACAAATACATTAAAATCAACTATACAAAAATAATACCTGTACCATTTTTAATTTATTTTATTTCACCCCTACAAAGGCCACAAAATGTACCATTGTTTATGCCACATAGATTCAGATTGTTGGAAGTGAATGTTAATTCTTGTTTTTGTACTTTCTGCACATCCTCCCAGTATTTCTATACAGCTGCTACAATGTTCAGCAACACCAGACACCATGAGAAGAGATCTGAAATGAGCTTCCTGACACTCCAGAAAATAGAATCATAGAATCACAGAATGGTTAGAGTAGGAAGGGACCTTAAAGATCACCTAGTTCCACTCCCCCTGCCATGGGCAGGGACACCTCCCACTAGACCAGGTTACTCAAACCCCATCCAGCTTTGAGGGATGGGGCCTCCACAGCTTCTCTGGGCAACCTGTGCCAGTGTCTCACCGCCCTCACAGTAAAGAATTTCTTCCTAGTATCTAATCTAAACCTATACTCTTTCAGTTTAAAACCATTACCCCTTGTCCTATCACTACACAGGAATAAGCACAGGAAGGAGATTCCCTGGCTCGGAGAATATTAGGCAGGTCCGTTTCAATGTACTTGAAAGAGGTGATGGCAATTCAGATGTGCACGCTACAAGACCAGCACCAACACAAGTTCTTCTCTTGTTCCACGCAAACTAACTCTAGAGATACAGTCAGTAACTGGATACACTATATATACGTGGGAGGGGAATACAAGAAGTGTACCAGAGGCACTAAAAGGAAGCGAGGGGACTATATATGCACTGAGGTGTCAGGAGGCAAGGGGTGTATATGGAGGAGGAGGAATGGAGGCAGCGGGATGAAAAGGGGATAGGGGCCATGAGGAAATCCTGGCTGCACTCCTCCTGTAGGATGAAACCACAGGCTATCCCAGACTACTCTGCCAAATTAAGACAATGATGAACAAGTTGGGACAGTGCCAGCATTCTTCCTGTTTTTTCAGATATTTGTGTTGAGAGCTTTTCCTCTAAGACAAGAGGAAAATGCCTAGGAGACAGTGTTGAAAGGAAATCTCTAATGCTTGACTACCTTTCGGCATCTGAACACTACTGAATTTTGAACTGCTCAGAATTAATTTACCTTCAGCTGTGAACATCATGATCTGTATTTAAGATGCTCTAAAAAGTTCCTAGCAACCAGTTTCATTTGAGCAATGAAGCATCATTTTTTTGTTATGGTGCTTAAGACTTTACTATATATGCTGTGAGTCAACCGTTAAGCCTTGGTCTTAAAGAATTGATGAGGAGATTGACCTTTATTGTGGTAAAATCCCCAAACCTAAATATAATGACTACAAATAAACTTCATCCTATTTTGACCTTATGTGAAATCTCAACTTTCTTTCAAGGTAACATTTGGGTTACCTATTTCATTTATCAACTATTTCTTTATAGTAAACATAGTATGACTGGTACTAGAATATTACTTAAAGTATTAGAAAAATACTTAAGTTATTAAGTGCAATATCACAAGATATTTTAACATTAAAGTGTAAAGCCTTCTTTTAGGCTTTGATTTGACTTACCCAAAAGGAAATAAATAGTCAGAATATCTCTCCCATGCACTATGGCACAACCTATGAGATACAGTCAGCCATATCACAATGGCTTATGCATTCCTAACTCTTACTATATTTTCTTCTTCATCTGCTTCCAAAATCTAATTCAAAATTTCCTGTCTTCTCATATAATGCCTGCAAGCTATTCAAACTCCCAACAGACCAATTCTTTAAACAAATTCATCTTTGTCTTTTACCTTCATAGCAAAACTTATGTCACGTGACCATATCAAAGAAAATTTTGTGCAAGACCCAAGAAAAAAGGAGACTACTTTTAATCTCTTGTTTTTAAAATCTTAGCAGAAACTTTGATCAAATTCACAGATTCAAAAATTACTGTGTCCTGGTTTCAGCTGAGATAGAGTTAATTTTTTTTCCAGTAGCTGCTGTGTTTTGGATTTAGTATGAGAATAATGCTGGTAACAAATATTGTTTTAGTTGTTGCTAAGTGATGTTTACATTAGTCAAGGACTTTTTCAGCTTCCCATAGAAGCTGAGAGGGAGCATAGAGAGGACAAGCTGGCCAAAGGAATATCCCATACCATAGACATCATGCTCAGTATATAAATGGGGGTTGGCTGGGGAGCAGGCACCTGCAGTTACTGCTTGGGACAGGCTGGGCAACCAATCATCGGGTGGTGAGAACCACTTGCAATGTATCACTTTATTTTGTATATTCTTTTACCATTTTTTCCCTCTTCCATTACTGTTCTATTCAACTGTCTTTATCTCAACCCAAAAGTTTTTGTTTGTTCGTTTATTTCCCCCCCTCCTGTTCTCCCTTTTCTCCCTACATTACTTGGCGGGGGGGGGCGTTGGGGTGAGGGAGAGAGCACGAGCAGCTGCACAGTCCTAGTTGCTGGTTGGGATTAAACGACAACACTATGATATGATCTCTTTTACAATACAAGATTCCACAAGTAGCTAGCCAACCAAAAATTCCTCACTCAATTATAACACATTTTTTTCAAAACCTTCCCCATCTCAGTGTGAAGCCTACAAAAGGCGATAAAAAACTCCTCCGGGAGAGAAAAAGATTACATTGAGTTGTTCAAATAGTTAATTGTTCTCACTGGTAAGAGCGAGCCAGCAGCCCTCCCTTCTCCCCCCACACCTAGAATTTCTTTGACCCCCACTTTCAGCCCTTCTTATTAGTTGGCTGTTAAATCCTTATCCTGATCTAATTGTTAGACAAATTTGATTATGCCAATGTATTTTCTACCATGTGACTTGTATTACAAGGCTTTACTGCATTTTATACTAAACAACAGACAGAATCCTCCGTACGAAGAGAGAGTTCATTTCGCTAGAAACCTGGCATGGGATCTTTAAAGACTTGTAACTTATTTTCTGCCTCTCTGCAGTTTCAAAATTAATTTTCTAATGTCCTCAAAACATGGGTCATTACTCAACAGAGGTCAGCCTGTCTCACTGTCTAAATAGTAGTTCTAATGAAATCGCAAAAATTGTTCATTTCTAAGGCCTAAGATAGGAAGGTCTCTGTTAAACATTTTGCAGTAATTGAGTATTATCTCTATTTCAAATGGACCTGAAGTTTTATTATGACTTACCTCATTATAAAGCTTATTCAATTGAATTGTGGTCAAAAGGTCATTGTGATCGCACTGGATTAATCCAGGCTCAGGAAGCATAGCTAGTTACTGTCTGCGTTCAAGAACCACTCCTAGACTTACATTTGATGAAGAGAAATTGAATGAATGAAAATAATTTAGAAAACTAACAGAGAGGAAAATGTAGCTTCAAATCAAATAAAAGTTCCATGCAGCTTTAAACTGATGGCAGATGGTTTGGGCAGAGCAACTTTTGTCTTTGCTACATCAGACACAAAAATTTGGGCTCAGCTGTTCTGAGACAAGCTCCACAGCATTGCCCATGGCTGTGTGTGATTATCTTATCTGCAATCAGTCAGTTATTTGAGACTGCCAGGAGATAAATTTGAAGCCGAGAAGTTGTATTTCTCCACCTAACAGGATATACAATAGCCACTCTGAGCCCTACGCACAATGCCCGTTGACCTGACCATAGCACATGTACTCATAGGGAAGAGACAGGTAACTTTTTCTTCTCTGTCTCAAGAGAGACTGATTTTGGGGAATTCACATGTAACAGCAATCAAAGAAATATGGTCGTCGCCAGTCATGTAACTTCTTGAATAATTAACAGGGTCAGTGGGTCAGCACTGAATGAACTCCTGAGATGCAATCTGCAATAATGCAGCTGCAAAGGCCTCAAAGCAGTCAGAGGTTTCTGCATGTAACCGATCGATGTAGCTTCTCCCTCTCAGTGGCACGGTCGCTGACCTTCTGACACAACTGCCAAGAAGCTAATTCCTTTGACCCTGGCTATTTGCAGTTTACAGGAGTGAGTTTAAAAGCCAGCTGAAAGATTTAGGGACAGAAGCCCTACTGATTTCCAGAAGACCTTATGTTCTGATCATAAATCCTCCAGATGCTTCTGAAAGTCTCCCAGCTTGCAGTTTCTCCATGTCTGAAATAGTGAACCAATGCACGTAGTCCAGAACAGTGTTTGCATCCGAAAAAGTCAGGTCAACAGGGAGGCCCCAAACTTATTTAAGTTTGTAGTTCCCAGCTCCTGATGTCCAGCTCCTTGTCGCTGACTTGTCTTTGAATGCTGGCTGTCTACCGTTTCCTCCCATCCTATGGAAGAATACCAAAATAGTGGAATCTAAAAATACCAGTCCCCCAGTTCATTCTGTCTGGCCATCACATCTATGATGGATGCGATTCCCAGAAGGGGCACGTCACCTCTGTCAACAGAGGACATTGACTTGAGATATGAATGCATCAGGAAGGAGGGGTGCAAGGGCCCTCCCCTGTCCTCGGGGAGACCACAGAAGAACATAAATCAGGAGTCAGTCAAGACAGTCCCCCACAAGCTTGCACAAATTTATGGGACAGTTCATTCAGAAGGATGACATCTACCAGACATTCAGTATACGCATTCCCAGAAAGTCCCAAACACTGCCTTACACTCCTCAAAGATGACCCACAAGGAACAGAAGCATAGGACTGTAAAAGTCAGCAGGGTTTAATCACACACAGATCTCAGTTTAATGCTAAGAAAGCTGTGCAGAATTGATTATCATAACTTTGTACTCCTTGTCGCCCAACACTTCACCAGTACACCAATATGGTCCTTCTGAAAAGTGTTCATTTTGAAAATAAATATGTTGAGACACTGATATGCTAAGTCATTTGCCTATTATGGATGCCGTCCTGTGCAACCTGTTGTAGGTGACCCTGCTCTGGTGGGGGGTTGGACTAGATGATCTCCAGAGGTCCCTTCCAACCCTGACCATTCCATTATTCTGTGATTCTGTGATTTACAGAATCACAGAATTACAGCCTGGTTGGGGTTGGAAGAGACCTCTCGAGGTTATCTTCTCCAAGCCCCTTGCTCAAGCAGGGCTAACTGGAGCCAGTTGCCCAGGACTGCATCCAGACAGCTTTTGAGTATCTCCAAGGATGGAGACTCCACAACGTTTCTCGGCAACCTGTGCCAGTGCTCAGTCACCCTCAGAGTAAAAATGTGTTTCCTGACATTCAGACAGAAGCTCCTGTGTTTCAATTTGTGAATACTCCCTTAGTGAATCCATGCTGACTACTACTGGTGATTTTCTTGTCCTTCACGTGCCTGGAAATGGTTTCTAGGACTCCTTGTTCTATTGCCTTCCCAGGAATTAAGGGGAGGCTGACCGGTCTGTAGCTTCTATTCCAAGTGACACCACAGGCTCTCAGTGACTTCAACAGGCTTTAGCTGAAGTCACAAAAAAGCTGAGAATAGACCAGGATCCTTGCCTTTTAGTGTTTGCCACCAAAGGCACCTCTTAATGTTGTTGTAATGGACTACACTGAGCCAGCAGTTGCTTCCTGGACACAGGACAAGTAGAGCTCATTGTCTGAACAGCCGAGTAGTGAAGTGCCTTCCAGTATCACTTTTGAGGAAATGAGCAACAAAAAGGATGTACTGAAATAAGCTTACTATGAAAAGGCACAGGATGGCAAGCCTGCCACAATACATGGTTCAGGGGGGTTTCTGTAACACTCTGGCTAGTACTTAAACAGAGATGTTTCTCTCCAAAATACAAAAAAAATCCTCTCTGCATTTGGCTGGCCATAGGCCAGCTTTTTGGTCAGATTGCACATTATCTCTCACTTGCATTCCCTCCTCCTTTTTCATAACCCTGCAGTGAACAGACACGCTATCCCCCTCATATCCCCTTTCCAAGCCTCCTGGTATTCAGCCTCTTCTATTAAAATCTCATCTAACTTCATTATTTTTTAAATATGAAAGGGAAAAATCTATTCCCTTTCCATTGCACTAATTTATTTCTTGACTACATGCATCATTCAAAACCGAAGTCCAATTGTACGAGAGCAATGTGGAAATTCAACTTGCACATCACATCCACAACCCCTTCTGGGTTATGTGGCAGGGAAGAGATACTAAATATAGAAATTAAATAGCTTCCATAGTTAATCTAGATTAAATTAAAACTTTAATATTGAAATTAAATATCTAATGTGGCATTTAATCAGTATACTAATGGGATCATGTTTCAAAATATGAAACAGAAAATAGAACGTTCAGTCATTTCCACGCTGGAGTCCGACTCTTAGGATCTATATCAATTTTTGCTTAGGAGCCTATAATCCCTTCATACACCTTACCAGACAAACCAGTTTAAATTACAGGAAGGCTTGGCCACAGCCCAGCTGACGATCTACTGCTGGGTGTCTTCTGGCATTTACGACACCTGGCACAGGACCCCACTGGCTGCAGCTCGGCCAGGGAGACACTGCAAAAGCAAAACCTCTGCCAAGACAGCAGCAGGTTCCCACCTGGCAGGAGCTGCTCCATGCTGATTTAAGTCCAAATCTCCCCAGAACAGCTGCTCTCTGTTCAGGGGCCTTACTCTTTGCTTGGATGCTGGCAATGACTTGTTCTTCCCCAGGCATCTGCTGCAAACAGCAGATTAAATAACAGAAGGCCGTATAGCACCCCAAGAAGCGCTGGAAGCACAGTGACTCTCAGCTGCCCTGGATGCTGCTGTGTTTCCTTCCTCGCCTTGGATGTCTCCGCACTTTGGGAGCACCCCCTCATCTCATCAGGATCCAGAGGCTCTCAGCTGCCCTTAGCTCTGCCTGCTCTACAGACGGTGACCGCGCAGCCCTGAGGCAGCTGGGCCAGGGCTAAGGGGCTGGAAGTAGCAACTCTCTCTCCTAAAGGTTCCGTGGGCTTCTCTCCATCAGCACTCTGCAAATATTGGTACACAAATCTGCAAACCTCACGTAGTTTCCATACCCCATTCCTGAATATCCTTCAGGGCTTCTGCTCACCGCAGTTCAGATAACAGACACATTTGGGTTCCCCAAGCAAGCTGCGTTCCTCAAGGTACCAAAGCTCCCAGACTATCTTGTCATAGCATTGCTAATGCCAAAGGCCTGCAAAGCTTTCTCTGAAGTATATTCCTGCACCCAGATGCTTTAATAATTTATAAAGTCAGCAAATCACAGTGTTGGCACTGAGACGCTTTAATATTAACCTACTCTAAATCTGGATGAGATAGATTCTGCTGAGCCCAATGAAAGGCAAATAGCAGTAACATGACAAGACAGCTGAAATATTGAGTACATTTGGAAAGATGCTTGGAAACCCAAATATTTAACAATTTATGCAGATGCTTGAGGAGGATTTGATTTGGCTGAATGCAAAGGTAAGCTACTAATAAGGTCAAAAGCATCTATGTATTTACAATACATAACACAGTATTATATAAATATGAGGGCAAACCCCTTGAGAGGACCACACGCGTTTCTTTTACAGCATGCTATATGATTGCAAAGTAATCCCTCTCATCTACTTCTAGTCCTGTCAGACACATGACACAAGACAGAAATGAAAGGGGAAAAACAAAACAAAACAAAACGAAACAGCTGAATAACCTCACATAATCTTCCCCTTAGAGGGAAAACGGCAGTCACAAGCAGTCATCTCTGGGGTGGAATGCAGCAGGTTTCAATACTGCAGAGAAACATTGCATGTGTTCTTTGGGACAGGGAGTAGACCTGTATAGAGAGACAGAGCAGAGAGCAGTGCCATGACTGTGTGCTTAGTCTGTATGGGCAAGCTGCTTTTACCACCGGTGGGAGTAGTTTTCAAGCATGTTAAGTTTTTGTTTGTTTCAGTGCAACATAGAATATGTGAGTAAAGAAAACACAAAGTTTGTGTGTAAAGAAAAATGGCACTCCAACAAATAGAAAAATTTTGGGTCCTGGATCAAAAAAATTATAGCTAAAGTAACTAAAAAAGTCTGTTAATATGAAGCACAGCGCCGTTATTTAAAAATCCCCACAATTAGAAGGTGAGGCAATTCACAGTTCAAAAATCACAAGCACTATCTTTGTCTGCTTTTGTTCACACTAAAAAGCAGGCATGCTTATATCTCCCATCCATGTTTCTAAGATAAGATCAAAAGGCATTACATGTAGACCACAAAGCTTTATCCATATCTCCCATTATGACTCGGTGCCAACCCTTCTTTAGTTTCCTTTGCTAGCCCCCTCCTAAAATTAATACTGCCTTCCAGACACTGGCTTCACCTTTCTCTTTACCCAGTCTCCCCAGAGGGTTACCCAGCCACTAGTGTTCCATCAACAAAACTAAGTGGTAACTTATCCCGTCTTGTTTCTGATGGCTTGGCTTTGAAAAAAAAAATAATAAAAAAAGACGTTGACTTTGACCTAAAATGTGCATTTGAGGTTTCATATTTGGAATGTAAAATTAAAAATTCCCAGCCTGGAGCTCTGAGAAATGCCAGCAGATGAATTGAAAAAGTAGAAAGGTGTTTCATCTAGCTAGAGAGAATCTTCCAACCAATAGCGATGAGCTGCAGTACATGAATATAAATATGCCTTTCAAAGGGAAGTATATTTAAGCTCTAATACTAAAATAACTTGTGCATATTGATGGCAACTTAGCAAAGCAGAAGTTTCCACTGGAGCTTAAAGCGTGCTTTGACAACGTCCCAGCCCAACATAGACATTACTTGTAAAGGAAACATTGACGATACCCTGTTGAAATGAAAGGACAATTTCTTCACTAGGACTCGGAGGTGACTCCTTATACACAAACAATAAATACCTATGGCTTTGTCCATCTGTAGTCTGCACCACACCCTACAAGAGGCACGGCCTTAGCCTATATTTGTGCCTCAAGCCCTGTCTTGCCTGCCATCAGCAACATCCCCTTCCCAAACTCACGCAATGAAGAGGTGAGGGAAGAGTCTCTAAATGACCACATGCAGATGCAATTCCCCCATGGATGCATTTTTGTAATGTCTGCTCTTTGTAAATGATGATCCCGGAAATGAGGTAGGGGATGGAGGAACTTTGCAGCCAGGTACCTGGAGTGCTTTGGAAGCTTTGGCTGTGGTGTGTCTTGCAGTGCCAGTCCCGTGGCTGCCCACACGGTCTGCACGTCAGGGCAAGGCACCCGTGGGCCCTGCCTGTGCAGGAGTGGGGCTGCCAGCTGGGGCCGCAGAGCACACAGCTGCTCTTCTCTGCCATGGTGGGGCCCCAAAACCTCACAGTCCCGTCATCAAGGAAAAAATATTTCAGAGGAAATTTTGATTTCATCAATTTCATGTATACTTTAAAACTGTACAAAAGTACCACTTTTGTCCTTTTGCTAGCTTCTTGCCCTTGTTGTCTAGATCTCGTTTCCATTAACTTCAATGAAACTCTCATCACTAAACTCAACAGGTCCACTTCACACTCCTGACAACCACTGCCAAATTTCTGATTGCAAAGTGCTGTATCCCAGCTTTGTATTTGATCTTGTGTCACTGTCTTGCCTGGTTGCCAGCTATAGCACCCTGCTACTCACAGCTAATGGGTCGCTTTTTTAGTTCAAGTGATAGAAGTCTACCTTTTCAAGCTGATCTTTTCCCACAGCTGCTGTGCGTTACTGTAGGCAATAAGTTAGTTAGCAAAGCAGGTGTGGAGCTGTACTTTCTGAGAACTATTTTTTTCATTTCATTTAGCCACAGAGATAGTTAGACTAGAGGCACACAGAGATCAAGTAAGAGTAATTAAAGTTCAAGATCTGGTTCCCAGATCCATATCCAGAGATGAAAAGCAGGATTTGCAGAGATACTCACCACTGGAAAAATTCTGTGCCCGTCTCCTGGTGATGAGGGACACAGATACCTGACAGAAAAAGAAGAGAGCTGATAAAACATGGATAAAGTCTTGCTGTCTTTTGAGAAGAAGTGTAGATCAATTAAGTGTGAACATTTTTGAGTATTTCCCCCCTTAGAAAAAAAATACTGCTGGAAAAGCTTTCATCTCCCAAATGAGCTGCTTCCTAACAAACTACAGTGGCTGCTCGCCATATTAAGCTTGACTCCTGTTTTTTCTTTTAGCAATAGTTAATGAAAATTATTGTCTGATCAGATTGTTGGAACCAGCAGGCCAAGGCAGTAAGAGACAAAAACCCCAAACAGGCCTGGTGTTGGCTGCCCTGCTTGTTTGCCAAAGACGCCAGTCCAGGAGAGTCCCCAGCTTTGTTTTGTTCTGCTGAGCTGCCTAGGATTTATAGATTACGGCATGGTTAATGGGCTTTGTTAGTCAACCCCAAAGCACACCACGTAAATCCCACAAGTTTATAGGGCAGCCTCTCCTCCAGGGCCGGGAAAGGCCTGGGGGAAGCAGAGACCTGAGCAACCAGCTTCTGAGGAGAGGAAATCTGATGAATGATGAAAATTCCTTCCTTTTTACATTGCTGCCCTCAGGGAGAGAAACACACCTGGCTTTCTCCAGAGGGCAAAAACTGAGGGTGAAGGTGGGGGGTGGTTTGCTTTGGTTTTGTTTTGTCTGTGTTGCTGCAGAAAAGTGAAAGCTTGCTTCCCTAATCAAGTTACATGTCTAATGCTCACATTTGCCTGCAGCCTCGGCAGTAAGGTAGGAAAGCTGTAGGCCTTTTTTAGTGCTTTCTCCCCGCGTCGCTCCTGAGGGTCCTGTCATGCAACTGGGACTAGCAATTGGTCCTGCAGGCCAGTTTGATTCAGCACTACACCCACAAGGTGGCTTGAAGCAGGCTTTGATTCATTTTCCTTGCAGGATCTGTCACCATGTACTTTTTGAGTCCATCGTTTCTTGTTAACCTCTGTAGCGTCTTACACTGGGGTCTTGAGGCCCAAATCTTCAATCACCCCATCATTTGCAAAGGTGGTCATGAAGGCCCAGGTGAACTATGCCCTACATGCAGATTTATTACATGTCTGCTCTTTGATATAGTTAATCAGGGTCCACTGGAGACTGGTTTATCAGACACAGATATTAATATCTGTGCGCTGAGGAGCCTTACCTTCTGGATCAGGTTAAGACATCTGGTATCTTCTGGTTTTGTCAGTGCATCTGTGAAGAAATTATAATCTCCTTTTGCAGGAAGGCCACACAAAGGATGGCGAGAAGTGGTGGAAGCAGCAGGAGAATCACATGGCTTGTAAGGAGCTGGCACAGCTACACTTGCTCGTCTGCTCCACAGCACCATCACTCACAAAGCGTGATGACTGGTTTGCGTCTGGTTGAGGTAGAAGCCAGCAGAAGAGCCACACCATTTAATTTTTGGCAACAAACACTGCTGCCTAAGTAAGGAGCATTGGGCTTGCTGATTAGTCCAAGGAGGTCCCTCCAGAAGCAATTCAGTGTTCTATACGGTGTGAAAACTTCTAATGTGAGCTAACTTTGTGGCTTTTGTATCTAGAGTCAGAGAAATATGCTTTCTCTAATTACTAAGAAAAAAACAACTACAATTTCTGCCCTGCACGTTATATCTGTTTTCTATCCCCATCTCTTCTGTACAAATTTGCCTGCACCTTGGTTACATGATATGTTATCATTTCAATCAGCAGTGACCAGGAAACTGGAAAACAAACAAACAAACAAACAGCAATGAAATATCACCCTAACGTAATTCTTCTCACCAGAATCTGTGATAACACTCATAGTAGGAGATGCTGCCCTGCGCGCTGGAGACCACCATATAATGGTATTGCTTCATTGGTATCATTGCAGAAAATGCTGAGAATGAGGCCAAGCCAGGCGTTTCTGTGTCTTGCACTACTGTAAGAAAAGCAGCAATGAAAGAGAAGGGCAAAGCATTAGAGTTGGGTAAACCTTCTCAAGACCTACTGAGTATTAGGTTTAGACCTAACAAAACTGGTGCATAATCTGATAAGAAGGGACCACAGGTATTTGTAGATGACTAAGCAAGTTGTGATGATATCAGTCCACAGTGTGTTGCAGAGCTTGCAATTCTCACCTAAGGGCAGGTAAAATAAGGTTACTTGTAAATTATGAGAAGGAACCTGATTTGCATCCAGGACATTTCTGTCGATAAAAACAGGCCATTCCAGACTGCTGTCTCTCCTCATTCCCTTTTGTTCCTGGTTGTTAGTGAGTACCGACTTCTCTACTTGTCAGTACAGAAGCTCCACCAAACACATTTTGGTTTCATCTGGCTACTGGCCAGAAGAGACCAACTTTTTGTTGGTTCCCAGGTAGGCTTTACTCTACTTGACTGCTACACCTAAGTCATACCTTAATTCTAGGTACGTAGGAAAACCATCTCCCTAAAGTGAATGCCTACATTCCTTATAGAGAGGGCTACAAGATACGGGGACAGACCAGCCTGCCTGAGACTAGCTGTCTAAACAGGATCCAGTAATCCCCAGTGTTTTGATTTGACTTATTTGGCCACTGAGCCAAATAGGTCCCGATTTAGTGGGTGGGTTTTATTTGTTGGCAGTGGTAGAGCTGATTGCTCTGTTTTGCACTGCAGTGTAGTATAGGGTATCTCTAAACAGTTTGAAAGCAAACATGGCCCTGTTTTCCTGGACACAGGCATCTCCTTGGCTACGGACTTGCTTTGAGCCTGCTGTGCTAAAGCCAGTGGGGTTGGATTGCAGAAGGCGTTGCCAAGTGCTTCAGACACTTCAGCAACACAAAATATTCATAATAATAGGTAGATTCAGCCTTTCTGATTAACTCAATGGCCTAGAAACTGTGAAGATTTCTCTGTCTGCCTCTGACCAGCAGTTACATGGATAGAGAGAAGAGTCTCATAATTACTCCATGTTGTGTCTGAGCACAACAGAGCTATATTTCACTTATTTTTTTTCATTCAAAGAACACAAACTTACCCCAGCCCATGCCTGGGAGAACAAGCACTGCAGGTTCAGCTGTGCATTTCTGCCACAGAGCTGGCTGGAGGCTTGTCTGGCCGCATCAGCAACATGGGCCAGGGATGGACCAGTGTCATGCTGCTGTGCACCCAGGAAGGGGAAAAGTAGTGGAAAAGGAACTGTGGAGAGTTAATCTTCATGCTTCTTTACTATCAGCTCTGAGAGATTTTGGGAAGAGGTGTGCTGTCACCAGGAGGAGCAAGATCTGAGCACCTCAACACCTTATGCTGGCAGAAGCAGCACCCCCAGCCCAGCTTCCCAAAAATCTGGCATAGGCTAAAATGAGGCCATTGCCACTTGACTACAGTTTGACCTGTTTTCTCATATGCCCAGGCCAGTGATGCAGGTGGTCCTATACAGTATGAGGTTCTAGTGTTGCAGCACTTCTTCATCTGACTGATTTTGTCATTGTGTGTGCCCTGAGCCACCAACTGTAGCGTGGAAAATCTTCTCTCCCTTTTCTGTCTGATTTCCACCTGCTGTGTGCTTCCTACGAAATCATGATAAATATGAACTGGGGTGATACTTAACAGAGAGGTCTGCAGCAAAGGGTCATATCCAACAGACACAGTCTTCTGGCTTTAATGGCCTCCCACTGAACACAGTCATTGAGTGAGACAGATTTTGTTGTACTTGTTCCTTTCACCAACTAATGTTAGTATGACAGCTTTGAGGAGAAGTCAGACAGGACCTCAGGGAGCCAGCTAAATGCAGAACTCTGAGCATGGAGCTCACTGCAACTGCAGCCCCTAATAAAAAACTCAGTATATTCAAGTGTTGCAAGTAATTAGTATTTTCCCCATTGACAATTGCCTGAGAGTCAGTATGATAATGAACTTTGTTCCTGATAAAGAGTAAAAATATGTTTCGGAAGTTTATGACTATGCAATCAGACAGATACACAAGTTCTGGAGGCTGAAAATTTATATATCCTCATTTTCTACTTCCATGCCTTGTTCCAGTACTCTCTTGGGTCTTGCAAATAGTCGGCATGAACTCTAACATCAAAAAACACACCAAGGCTGGGGCTCCAAACCTTTGATATAGCTGGTGATTCTTTTCTGTAGAGATCCAAAAGGATTATGGAAAAATTGTTTCCTATGCAGCATTCACAGACAGGTCTGGGAAACATTTGCCTGGAAAACCGTCTGTCTGCCCTACTCACAGCAGATCGATTGCAACCTGTAGTTACATCTCCATGGACAGAACTGCTCACATTCATACCAAGTCTTAAGTTTCATGTTCTGTCAAATAGACAGCCTGGGCTTTTAATAGGACATGAGCTACAAATGCGTCAGTGATAATCTAATCTATTGATTTTCCCCTTTTACATTTTCTCATATGTAGTAGCATTATAATCAGATTCTGCTTACTTCCTAGTATTACTACTGCCCATACACACACACACACACGCACTCCAAAGAACAAATCTGTTCAGAGCACTGCAAAGAATGTTTTCTGATCTTTCACCTTCTGGTGTACAGAAGGAGTTGATGAATTTTCCAAGATATTTTGTTGGTACTTATGCATCAATGAATTTACAATCCAATGACTGCATTTTTTGCCAATCCTTTTCCAAAGTATTAACTTCTTTTGGTTCTTATCTCAAGCACTATGAAAATAGCAGGTCAAATACAGTGAAAAGAGCTAGTGTAGATTTCTTTGCTGTAAAGCACAATCTGAATCACCAATTTCTCTTCAGCTAATTCACACATAAAGCCTGCTCACATCCACAAGACCCACAAGACTTTACATTAAACTATTATTGGATGAGTGGCAGAAACAAACACTGTGTCAGGAAAGCATTTGCTAGAAAAAGAGGATATAGTCTGCAACAAGAGCTTATAGATGTGCCAGGTAATGACAACCTTTTGAGGGTTCTGGGAGATTTACTTTTATCCTTTGGGGAGATGATCAGGATTCATGGAAGAAAGGTTTTATTTCAAAGACACAAGGAAGGAGGTCTCTGCTATCTGGGACACAGTGAAAGCAGATGTGAAGAAAGACGGGGAAGAAATAATTGAGTGTTTTTGACACACTGAAACGAAGCAAAGCAAAAAGGAGGAGGGGAAAAACACTGTCAATATGGGTCGTGCAGGACCAGCAAAAGCACAAAGGAGCAGAGACTGGATGCTGATCTCCCAGCTGCCAGAAAGCCTCCCCACATTTTATGCAGCCCATGTTATTTCCATGTCCTAGCCCTGCTACGGGGATATTTTTGAATCCTGAAAGGATGGATGCGGGAGCAACAAAAGTCCTGAGCTCTCTCTACTGGGCCAGGCTGTACTGCATTAGAACAGCCCAGAAGGACGTGAAGTGATATGCTCTGCCCAGTGACTGGGCCAAATACTGCTGTTACAGTCAGGCTAATGTAACCAAATTCACACCCCTCGTTCTTCTCTTTTTAACACATCCTTTCAAAATTCCCAGGGAAAGATCTGGGAAGCATCAAAGGGAGATCCGAAAGATCAAATCTAAGCAATGTCCTAATAAAGCCAGTAGGAGTAAGGTAAAAGTGGAAAGGGTGAGTTCATTCATATCTGAGCAAACTACCATAGCATGTTCTAATGGCCGTGCCAATAAAATGGGAAGAAATTGGCCAAAGTATTTAATAGGCACTTTGTGCTTATGAAAGCATCTACCTAAGTTCAGAGAGCAACAGGACAGAACTTAAGCAGAGGCCAAAGAGAAAGACACAAATTGTAGGTGCTGTTTGCAGTATTTTGTTTTTGAAAGGTACAGCAGCATAATTACCTGTGAATCAGGAAAGCAAATACAAGGCCTTTCATTTAGAATATGTTTTTTATGTCTGTATTTGCATAAAAGTGTATATTTATACATGTACACCTACATAAGTACACACAGAAATAGATATATATGTATTTATGCACATACACATGCTTGCACAAGGATGCTGCATTTGCTGTCTCTGGCATAACGAGCAACCAGAGGCAGCCCCACTAAATTCCACCTCCAGTGTGTGACCAGATGCAAACAGTCCTGCCTTGAACCTAGCGTCAGCTGGAGCAGAAACCCAAACATCTCCTTACAGGAGTTGGCACAGAGGAGCCTCTGATGCCCTGCTTGCTGCGTACCAGTGACAGCTTGCCAAGTGGCAGAGCCCACCAAGCCAAGGGGAGCAGAAGAACTTTCTGCTGTGCAAAAAAGCTTGCTCACTGAAAGACAGTTTCCTGTTTTCCCCAAAGCTGTTAGAGCTCCCTTCCTAGCACGCTTCCTCAGAAAGTATTGTCAGTAATACAGAAGTAATACTACAAAAAAAAGTCAGTAGCAGGAAATCAGAGAGACAGCTGGTCACAGAGGGCAGTCCCTGCAGCCTCCTTCATTTTCTCCACCCAGAATGTATCAGACTTGTTCTGCTGGTTGAGGGATACCCTCCAAAAATCCAGCCTTGGCAAACTTCCTCTTTTTCCCTGGAGGCTGTTAAATCTGAAAGTGCAAGTAGGTTTTCCGTTGGGGGATTTCTTTGAAAATGCACATGACATTTATATTAATTCTTCCTCCTCAAGCTGCATCACCAACTCCCGTCATTATCTCTTTCCTCAGATTTTAACCTTTGAGCTTGCAGCATCCCTGGGGCTCGTCTGGGGCTTGAGCAGCCTTCCACTTCTCAGACTGCAGCCTGTGACCCTGTCACTCACAGCTCAGGAGCAACCCCGCTGCCTTCGCAGCCCAAAGGATACAGCTTTCAACCATGTGCATCCACCTGAACGTGGCTTCAACACAAAACATTTTTACCTGTCAAGACAGCTTCTCTTCACCACCCTTAAGTCTCTTTGGTGCTACGCACGCAGCTGAGAGGAGAGAGCAGTCCTAGCAACACAAGCTCAGGATTTTCTGTGATTTTCCTGCCCAGCTTCCAAGTTTTTGTATCACCTTCTCATGTGCATAACACTTATATGCCTGCAATAAAATTAACTTACCAAGTTCAAATCAAAGCCCTTTTGCTTCCTCTTTTTTCTACTGTGTTAAAGAGCACTCTTCACCCTGTAAAACACGGTTTTGTCCCTTCCTCAGTGCAGCTGTGACCCCTCAAGCAAAAACCACACTCATGTGGAAGGACAAACACTAGCTAAGCACAGAAGACTGTGGTCCTGAGAAATACTGCAGCTACTGCTGATGTGCTTTTGAGCACCTTCATTTATTTAGAGAATGGAAAGCGAAGTATTCGAAGCTGTGAGCAATCAGCAACACACTAAAGGAGATGAGCAACCTGAAGTCTCATCAGGAATATGCAGAAGCATCCCCTTCACTCCACAGGTTTGCAGTGTCTAAGCCATTCCCCCTGTCCTCCCCAGAGGAACAGCACCACAATGGCACTTACTTGAGAATCCAACACTAGAAGCAGATACATCCCTCCAGAAGACAGCATCCTTAACATTAACATCACCCTGCCTGTTTTCCCTGCTGTGGCTCCTGCAGAACATTATCTCTATTTAGAGCAAAATTTGACAGCGGAAGGAGGTATAAAACACACCCAAAAAAGAAGTGCTTTGATCACTGACAAAACAAACACATTGAGGTATTGGTTTTGGTTTTGGTTTGGTTTTGTTTGGTTTTTTTTTTTTTTCATCAGAGCCAACTCTCTGTCCCAGAAAACGGTACCATTTCTGTGAATATTAGAAAAAAATCTGCCTTTATGTTTTACAGTAGGATAGTCTGCTACTTGTGCTGTAGGAATTTTTTCAGCCACCCATCAGAAAGACTGCTTCCTACAAAATCCTCAAGGATTTTTCTGACCAGAGTTGCTTGTAGAAGTTCTGGTCTCATGATGTTCTCTGGCACCTTGCAGAGGCCGAGCCACTTTCGCCAGGGAGCAACAAATGAGTGCCCATTGAAACATGATCTTCTGTTCCACTTTCCAGAAGCAAAAACAACCATCTTCAGTACAAGGGAGGAAAACCTTGCCAGCAAATCAGGTTTCTGGGTGGCAACAAACATGACTCATTGCTAAGGCTTACAAGAGACAAAACCACAGGCTGCTGGGCTCCAATTTATTTATGAAAAATACAGATGAACTCAACTGTATAGTGGAAAATTGTGCTTCCTCAATTTCTACAGAGGCATCAATCATTCTCTGACAAGTTCCTCATGTGCATGCAACCCAGATAACATTGTCCTTTTCTTCAGCTTCATCCTACCCCTACCCATTTCTGTTACCAGTTTTGCTATTACTTTGCTGCCTTTGACTGTCCTGGTTCTGCCCAGAACAACTCCATTCTGAGCTTCCAGTTGCTTTCTTGCAGATAGTGGCTTGTTTGAATCTCACTCATCTCTTCCAGATACAAATTATTCCTCATATTCCCCTGGTTTTCCCATTAAGCACAGCCTTATTTCCCACCATTTGAGTTGCTTTTAATGGGCCGGTGTTAATGGGTCATGGTTAGCTGATCCAGGCAGCACCTTCCTGGAGTTTTGACTGCCACCGGTGATCACACTTTCTATTTGGTGCCGCACACAGCATGTCACCTACTATCACTACCAGACGATCACTGGCAACAGGACACCAGGTTCCTTTTAAGACCTATCTCTACAAAAACGATGAAGTATCATTCATCCTCAGCCAGTGAACAGGTTTCTGGGTTGCGAAAGAGGAGGGCAGTTGTTGCACATGTACGGAATTAAATTCTCATGTCGTTTGACATAAATCTTCTTAGTGATTATAAATGTGTATGACTAGCTGGCCCATATTACAGCACCCTGTTCTAATTTTAACTTAATTTTTCATGAAATTAATCATATCTTTCTAGTTCATTTGTTGGAAGTCCTAATTACGGTGGGTTGCATTACACAGAATGGGAAAATTTTCCTAGGTCACTAGTTATCTCTGCAAATAAAAGTGTCCTGAAAACACTCTACGCAATATCTTAATAGCTTTTGTATGAAACAAATGGATATTAAAAGCTGGAGCTTAATGTTTGTTTGTGCAATGGCTAATGCAAATGGGATCACATCTTGCTCCCAGGGCTTGCCTGCACAGAATGCCCACCGTCACAATGATTTCCCCACTGACTAAGGCAGCCAGCACAAGTCTCGCTCTCCTGAAACCACTGCACCCTAGACTGTGAGTCTCGTACTGCATCACTGTTTGAACCAAATGTGTCCTAGGAATAACCAAATACCACAACAATAGTGGTTGGGACCTCAGTAGATTTCACCTCTTTCCCCTGAGAGGCTGCACATCTCTCCTACTAAAGAAGATGCAGCAGAGCTGTTCAGGTGAGAAAATCAAAGACATTAGCACTTGTGCTCATTAAGGCTCCCATATCTATTTCACATGGGAGCATGTGGTCAGCCCTAACGTAAACCCCAGAGACTAGAAAATTAAAAGACGTTGAGTTTAATGCTCTAACTGGTGGAAAAGGAGAAAACAAACTTTATATGAATCACAGTTTTGCCCCTGTGGTTATGGTTTTATGCTTTGCTTAGGGGATGGCACATTATTATTGTGGTTGAGGAAATCTGCTGTGGGGTGAGTAGATTACTCTGAACTTTGGTGGGCAACAGAAGTGCAAAGGCTCGAGTCCATGGAGGCAGAGGGGGGAAGAGGATTTTCACCAGAGCAGAGGAGATGTGCCAGGGCAGCAGACCAAGCTCTCCCAGGGCCCGGCCCAGCCAGGGCAAACCCACAGCAAGCCAGACCCACGGCAGTGTGGCACAGGCCCTGGCACAACAAGTCTCTCCAAATTTGAGCAGCCTGGCCAAGCGCAGCCACTGTTTTCCTCCATTTGACAACACCTGTAAATGCAGCTTTGAGTAGCTGGACAAATGGTGGATGTGTATACATTCATATTTCAGGTGAGCCATAAAGTTTTCCTCAAAGCAGCTCTAATGACCAATCTGAGTGGTTAGGTCAGGTACTGCACAGGGAAACCACAGCACAAATGGCAGAATTTCAATTTTGCTTAAAAAGAAAAACACCAAAAGGACAACCCCATAGAAACCACCAAGGTGACTGACATGCACTTGGCCACCTTTACTCCCCTCCCCCACCCTTACCATCTTGCAGGGAAGGTGCTACAACAACAGCTTTTCTCCCCTTTGCCACAAACTTTGCAGCTATGAACCTTCTTCATGAATTGTGAAAACCACATGGGTGCTTTGTGCAAGTTGCACTCTCACTGCTCAGAAGCAGTGCCTCGGGTGTCCTATCCCACGGTTTTTCATCCTTTATGAAGCACTGCCACCCACAAAAGAAAAGGCAGTGATTTTGTTAAAAGGAAGGCTGTGTTTCTGCATCGCTTCCGTCACTGGCTGACTCACTGTTTTGAAGGTCACTGTCTGAAGAGATGACTAGATGAGATTTAGGTATCAAAGCTCCTCCCAGAGCTCTCACAAACCATCAACAAAGAATAAAATCATCCCTGTAACACAGAGTACATAAGTGACCTTCACTATTTGTCTTCTTTGCAATAAGGCTGAGCCCAAAACAATCTTTCACTGGCTCTTTCAGGTCATTACCATGCACTTCGGGAAGGCGTGGTAAGTACTTTGTCCTCAAGTGGTTTTGTACAAAATATGACACGTTGTTTTTCAGGGAGTTTTCCTGATAGCTTTTCATATCAGGGCTGTCTAAGATGAAAAGTGAAGTGGAGCATTAGGCTTGGTAAGTCAGTAAACTGCTCCATGATGCACTTCTCCTACTGCTGCTACAGAAGCCAGCAAACTAACTGAATTATATAATTATTTTTTTCCTTACTGCAAATTCTACTGCTTGTGGCTTGTGGTTATGCAAACTGCTCTGAATGCTGTGTGTCACAGCTACCCCCTCATGCGAAATTCACAGGAGCATTATGCACAAAACTCAAGTCAGCAATTTTCAGGAATTAAAGCTTTCTGATATTTTTCACTTCTCCTTAATGTTTAGTCGTATCACCTTGCCTGCATTCAGAGCAGTAATTTTTCCAAGATTAATTTTCAGGGCATTTGCACTGCTTCCTGGCCCAGCAACCAGTGCCACTGCCTGAACTATATGGCTGCATCCTTTGCAGCAGCTGTAATTGCAGCATGACAGACCACTTTTTATCAGCAAATACAAACCACACATTTTATTAAACAGTAAAAAATCTCTTCAATAAGATACATGTTATATTAACTTGAAAGAGAGCACTATATTCCTGTTCAAGATTTCTAGGCACATTGTTTCTTACATAATAAAAAGCCGTATCGCTCACAGACATTAGCAAGGAAATCACAAGAGCTTCAGGAACCTACCCCAATATGGATATAACATGACAAATCAATTGCTACGGGGGTAGGAAACATATGCAAATGATGGCTATGTCAAAATGGAATGAAAATACCAACAAAATAGAAAGAAGGAAAACAGATCTTTAAAATCAAGAGGAAAGATCATAATGAACGCCAGGGAAATCCCCTTTTAGTGTGGAAATTTTGCTAAATTTATCTAAGCTTCAACAAGGGTTTGGTTATATGAAGATGCGAACTTTTACATTCAAAGGCAGAGGAATACAGTCATGGTGCCAGACCATTATTTATTATCTTAATCAATAATATATATTACTTTATGTCAGGTAACTGTATATGATCACATTATCTTAAGATGAGAAAAACTATGTTTTCTGGGTACGTGGTACTCAAGCTGCTGCTTTGTACCACTTGTGGAAAGCCCAGGCTCAGGTCTATCATTCACCTCTGACATCTTCTGGTTGTCATTTGTTAGCCTAACATTAAATCGATCTAGGCTACCTGTAAGGTTTGTTCATATGTGCTAAACTACCCTGGTGTTCTACCTCTAATAATCAGCATGTATTAATCTCTGTGTTGTCTTATGGTAGCCACTATGTCTAGGCCGCTTAAAAAGGCTGGGATTAAATGATAGCTCTTATCCTGGAGCCCTACAGTCATGGTATTCCCAAAACAGGGAGTTGCAGTGCTGTTAGTAAATAGACACATAGCCTGTACTGGAAAGGGAGACATATCTTTGGTCCAAAGGGATTGCTTTGACATTGTAAATTAGGATGGCTCAGAATCCCTTGCTCTGTAGAAAGCTCATTACTTTTTTGGTGCTACAATACCAGCATTGCATTTCTTTAGGCACTCCTTTTTTCAACAAATTTTAAACCACAGCCTTGTTATTTCTCTATTATCTATCCTAAATTGCTCCTCATTGTTCCAATGGACTATAAAGCATCCCTCCTCCTCTGCTCTGGAGAAAGTGTGTTCTAGTTACAACCACTGCCCACCACAGCCTTTAGGAAAGATGATGACATTCCCGCTCCTTCAAGTGTGTTGGACAAAAGCAAGAATTTCATAGGTCTCCTCCCTCTTCCTTTTTGTAATACATAAGTTTCATTCTTACTACTGGCCCCCGAGGGAAGGAAAGTCTAAAGAAATATGAGGCGCGGCTGGCTTACAGACAGAAGGGTGACAGCCCCCTGTCATTACAACGCACCTGTCCGCAGGGGAACAGAGTGGGCTCCTCAGTCAATGAGCATGTCTTTGCAGAGAGGAGAAGGCACTGTACCTTCTAGCCTATAAAACCACGGATAACTTTTATAAGAAGGGCATGCGAGTAATCGGAAAGTAAGCTAATATAGAAAGATAATGAGCAAATCACCATAGGAAATTGCTTTGGCTGTAACTTCATTAGTTCTCTAAAGATGGTCTCTAGGATCTGCCTGTGCAGTGCAGTTGTAGCAGGATTTAATACATTTGCTCTCTTACTTGCATGTCCCGACAGACCTCATGCTCCTGGGTTCTGCTGGCCCCAGATTCTGAAGCATAAAATCATGTTTATTCTAGCCAAGCTCAGCCTTATTAAAGTCTGCTGCTCAGCTGCTCTGTCCTCACAAGCAGCACAAGAACTGCTCTGCGGGTTTCTTGGTCGTTGCAAGACAATTATGTAGACTAGAAAGGAAAGAAGCACAAAATAAACAATAGACAGATCAAATAAGGACATGAAGCCCCAAATCACTATCTATGAGATCACAGTGAAAACACGCACACATATGTACACACATTCATCTATTTATATCCATCCATATTAACTGGCAGAATATACTGAGCAGAGGGTTTTATGCTATAATACTGTGGGAGGGAGCTGGTATAAAGCAATCAGAAAAGAATCATCAGAGTGACCTTCTGGGCTGGTGTATGCTGCAGTCATTCCCAATGCTGATGGAGACAGCATGATTAATTTTCATAAATTATTGAACAAAAACCAACTTTTCAGCATCTAGAAATAAATATCACATTGGTAGCTGTTGCATTATTCACCATACATGGGCTGATTGAAAATCTATGTGCCAAGCAGTGAGTCAAATGTTTATTTATGGCAGAGAGGTAACAAGGACATACATACACATACACAGAGCCACAGGGTGTTTGCAGGAGGCTTACTTCCTAATAGAGGTAACACACTTGTTTATTATTTACTGCTAGCTTGCTTTGCAAGAATTATTTACACTTCTAATACTAAAGGTGACATCAGGTCTCAGAATTTCAGTATGTATTCTGAACACGCCAGTTCTGTGTGTGCTGGGTGGGTGGTCAAGTCCAAAGTCTTAGCTCCTGTTCATATTGCTTTCTTGCTTGTTTTACACCTCAGGTTTAAAGGATATGGCAATGAGGTTTTCCTTTCCCCATATACAAAAGCAGTATAGACGTTGGTAATTCGTTCTTCTTCAGTTTATCAGGACAAGTGGTATCGCAGACAGGCTTCAAAGTAGAATTTACCCAGCCACAAATGCAGAAAAGATTGCCATGTAGGACAAGCCAGACGTGAAAGATGAGGAAATGAGCCAGCAGAAGGATAAATATGTATTTTGGAGAGGATTTGAAGAGTATATACATACCATCAAGTTATTAATATTTAGTCAAACCCTTCTTGATATTTGTTTGCATAACTTTCATTAGCACTTCTGTTCTTCAACGCCTTTTGCAAACAGAAACTATTCACTTCCAATAGCATGCTACCTATTACAACCTCACGGCAACTATTTTCACTGAGAAACTGGGAAAATGTTTCACCTGAAAACCTGAGTTTTTCATGTTCAAGCGACAACAAACCCAAAGGGAATCTTTAAAACTTAACATTTTCAAAGGAATGTCAATATGGTCACAGAAGAAATAACAAGCAGAAGTCCAGTATTCTGTAGAACAGCAGTTTCAGCACATATTTTCTGATAAGTTCACTGGTAACTTCCTCAAAGCCTCATAGTAATTCAATATCAAGCTGAGAGCTTTGCTTCAAAACAAAATAAAATTAGCATCCAACTGACATTATTTAAATGGCTTTGTCATAACAGAACCCAAGCAAGACTAATTTTTTCTGACTTTTAAACTGTTTTTTTCCAGAGATGTTCTGTACCTGTGATGTCTTGTCTCTTCTTCCTCATAGCATCACTCATGCTTCGCTCTCACACCTGGTTACTTGCAATATCAAAACCACCAAATTCAGGAGCTGCCTGAATTTACATCTTTGTACATGGGAGGGGACAGAGACACAAACAATACTGCTTGAATGATGGCTCAGCTGAATACAATAAAGCCAGCATACACACATTGGCACTATTTTGGCTATATTCAGGCCCTCAGAAATTGCCATTTCTTTACATACAGATCCAGGAAGGAGGTAAGTCCCCAGGCATGTGATTAAGGCATTCACTCAGATCTTAAATTGGAGATCATCTTAGATAACCTGTGTTTTTCACAGCAATAAAAGTAGCAATGGAAAAATACTGACAAAAGCTAAACCAACAAATGCATATTGAAAAAAAACAACCCCCAAACCAGCCTTCAAGCCATCCAGATCTTAAATGTATTCTGCAAGGAGCTCCCCACCGCCTTTACGCAGACACTGCCTTCTCTGCCTCTCCCCAGCCCTCGCTTCTCCCCCCATGGCACGAGTGATCCCACGCATCCCTCACAACCCCCAGTCTCACAGACCTCCCTCCCCTCCCAGCAGCAAGGGAGGGCTGCAGACCTCCCCGCTCCCTCTGCCTGGGCCTGGCACAGCTATGCCCGGGGGAACATCCCTCCATGCCTCCCTCCCGCAGAGCCCCTGCAGCAGAAGGTCCTTCAGCTCTGCCACCAGCCCCTGAAGATACCTTTGTCTTCCTAAAGCAGCCCCGCGCCCACAACAGTACCTACAAACAGATTTTCTCTTCTTTTTTAGCCAATTTAATTATGAAACAATCATTTCATAAACGTAGGGTAATGAGGTTTGTCCATGGGGACAAACCAGTTGACCAGTCCAGTGCAGCTGCAGGACCATGGTTCGCTTATTAACACTCCTGTTGCCCTGACACATCAAAACCCATTTCAGAGTCATTAAGTATTTAAGATATTTGCCAGCAGAAGTGTAAAACTGATTTGCGATAGAGGCCATTCCTGACACTGGAAAACAAGCAAAACCCCAAGCTGAGTTGCCGCAGCCACAGCAGGAAGGGATCAGTCCCTCGACGCCGACAGCACAGGCGCATGCTCCTGAGACGACAGCCAGAATTACTACCAGAAATTACATTTTACTTCCGTGGCTCATTCATGCTTCAACCGTTTCTCTTTCCTCATAGTATTTAATTAAATTTTAATCTTTCTCTGAGGGGGCCCCCACAGAGCCTGGCAAACTGGAGTTTAAAACTCTGTTTCAGGAAATGGAAAAAAAATTTTCTGGAACAGGAAATGTTGCTTTACAACTGTCAAGAATTTGGCTTCTCAGAAAGTCCTTGAGTAAGCCCTGTCTATGATTTTTAAAGTGACCTGGTGGCAGGAACAAGATTCCTGTGGAGGCAACCAACAGTGAGGAGAAACACGGAAGTCTGAAGCAGGATTGTGCTGGGAGAGAAAGCAGTTACCACCTTACACCAAGGAGCATTCAAGGTATGACTGCAGCAGCAGCACCTGTTCATTACCTTCAGTTGCAGATGTTGCTTTTCAGTAGCGTATGACCCACTAAAAACTTCAGCTTGGCTTTTAGACCGCGTTTGTATCACTGGCTGTTAACTTTCCTTTGGCTTGCAAACCGAGACTCTGAGTAGGTGTATTGGTACAGAAGACTGTGGCATGAAAGGTCACCTACAGCATGCTACTGATGCAGGACCAGCAAGCACAAGTCACAGCTGCAGACTTTCCCCACAAACCCGAGCCAGGACCATCACTAGCTGTGGCTGATACCTGAGCCCCAACACTTCAAGTCCCAGGGTCCACAGTTACCAGTTTGGATCTCTGGGTCCACACCAGGTTCCCTGATCTCAAGTCTTCCGACCTTTGCGTTGAAGTGTCTGTGCTAGTCTAATATCTTTGATTAGGCTTATGAAGTGTTACTGATGTAGCTGCTTGAACATCTGCTGTATAGACGATCTTCCCCTTCACGACTTATTCTCCTTCCTAACAAGAATAAACTACATAACGACAAGAACTGTTACAGAGGTATAACTGCTCCTACTAGTAGGGCTTCAGCTGTTTCAACAAGAGCAGAAAAATTAAAGCTAGCCACTTTTACTTGTAGACCACTGTCTCTGGTGCTAATTAACGCAAGGGCCCTTTATGTTTGTACTGGTCAGTATGAGCAACGGCCACTCCCACTTGAATTTAGCTGCATTTTTTCCTAAGTTGATTCTATGGTTTTATCTGCAGCCTTGATCAAATGCAGCCTGCCTTCTGCACAGTACAGACCATGAAAAATCAGAGTAATTCCCACATCAAGCCTTGAAGTTACAGCTAAGCTACCAATATCTTCAAATGACACAGGATCAAACATACTCCTTGGCAATTTGTTCCAAAGGAAAATTCCTTTGCTGAAAAAAGAGTTATAATTTGAATTTTATTGCTAATATCTGGCATCATGTTCCAGCCACTAGACCTCCATTATATTTCTGTCTGCTAGATTAAGCAATACTGTATTAGCTGATTTGTTCATTTTCTGCATTTATGGCCCAAGATCAAGTTGCTCTTTTGCTTGGGGGAAGAAAAGGCAGGTATCTCCATTTATCAGAAGCACTGACATAACATCTTTTTGGCTGCTTTCCCTTCCCTCTGGGTGTTATTTTACTTTTATCTGGACAAGTAACTCATCCATAACTCAGTTTCCATTATACATTCAGCACATGGTTCATTCGCATCAGCGGGGTCAACTGCAGCAATGAACAATGGCCCAATTGTGCCTTCCAGGACTCTTCAGCAAGGAGACGCATATGGATTTGCTTTTCCGTACATATCAAAAAAATGAAGAACACGGTCAAATGGTTGATCACAACAACAGACTCAATAAAAAACAGAAGTAGAAGGATTTTGCAGGAGCATTTACCCAGTAGCCAGAGGAAAGGAGAATGAATCCATGCTTAGAAAGACTTCAGGACCAGTTTGTTTTGAAGCAATGTAATCAACCAGGGGTGGATTCTGCAGCTATACCCCCCCCACTCCCACCCCCGCCCCCAGTTTGGCATTCCAGTCTTCAAACACACTGCCTTCCCAACCTTGGAAACAACAAAAGATGATGGGTGCCCTGCCCTTCAACTGATAGCACTCCAGGTCTGCATCACTTTCTGACTCTGTGCAAAACCAGCCAAATCTTAACTGAACTGTCTGAGCATGCACAGATAAATACAGACCCCTATGCCCTATCTGGTTGGACAAACATGATCTTCTCACTGGTCTTGCCAGCTAACCCAACCTTGGACATTCACCTCAATTAACAGCACCCATAAGAGGTCAGGGATGCTCTCCCCTTATAGCCCAGCAGACACTGCGCTTCCTGGAGCACAAAGGTTCACTGCCTCATCGTGCCTCCATCAGAGGAGAAGGCACCAGACACCAGCAGAAAGGATATTCAGAGCCATCGCTCTCAGACACTACGTAAAGTGCCACTTGTTTAACAGGAAACATTTCAGTTTAATTTTAAACTGTCTGTGAGCAACACCCAAACTTAACCCTACCATAGGCTAACCTGGCAATTGTCGAAAGCCTGTAAGGCAGATGGAACCCTTGTAAAATCAAATTGATGTCACTCCACCCCTGGAGTGGCCTTCTCAAGCTGGACTGGAGAACCATGTAGAATTCAGCAGTTCAGTTAGGAAATGAGGTAGGTTTGAAAAAAATCTGTCAAAAAAACCCAACCAAACAAAAGTAGTAGAATTATGACAGTAGAGAAAACTCTGTTTTGATGAAATGGTGCCCAAATACTCTTGGATTGAGCAAGTGAGTTCCTGTTGCACGTTAAACTAGCTTGCAGACCACAACACATTTCCTTATCCCAACTCAAACCTCCACTTTCTGCATCTGGTCATCTGAAGGACACACCTCTGCAAGCTCAAGTCTGAGTGTTTTTTGTTGTTGGGATCTGCTGCAGCCCAGCCCTTCTCTCTGCTCTTTCCCAAGGCTGCAACATTAAAGCTCATCATCTCTCATGTTTATCTACTCCAACAGCCTTTAAACACTGCTAGGTAGGATCACTGCCCAAAGAGTTATTTCTAGAGTGGTGGGATGGAGGCCACCTCTTCTGCCCCCTCGCCTGGTGACTGCAGTGAGCAGTGCCTCACCGGGGGTAGAGCACAGCTTCCGAGGCACTGGGGAAGGTGGCAATGGTGCCACGATGCCAGCAGCAGCTCTGTGGTGTGCACGTCCATCCAGCAGCTGAAATGAAAGCACCTCACTTCACACAGATTGAAACAAAAACTTCCAGGTAAGTGCTCTGGGTAAATTTTTCTTTAATATCTCTACTTCTTGCTATTCCAATTTATAAACGCCTCAGGTTTCTGCAACTGAATATAAAACTATCCACTTAATGACCATAGAGAAGCAAAATGCTACGGCTACTTAATTTTAGGATGACTCAGTTCTTCATGTCTTTGGCTCTTTATGGCTTTATTACTTCAGAACCTGATTTGGCTGCCTTGGTTTCAAATGAGAACAAGGCATGCAGTACAAAAAGACATACTGTGTCTGTTCCCAAAATATATGTACAGAGATTTTAAATAAATCTTCATTTAAGAAACCCATAAGACAGAATTCCAACATTCTTCAGCCAATGAAAACAACACAGATAATACAATTAGCTGGCTAGTCTTGAAAATTATAATGCTGATGTGGTCTAATGAAATGAAACAGAGACAGTGTTTGCTCTGCTGGCTGAGCAGGCTGACTCCAGTTCCAGCTCGGTTTCTGGAGGCAGCTGCATTCTCGGAAGGCTGAGTTGCCCCATCACTCAGATGGCCAGATGCTTTTCAGGTTCTGCTCTACCTTATAGGAAGTCTGGAATCTGAGGCCGGGCAAAGAAATAAACCATTTAAACCTGCTCAGGGTTTCACAGGGTACAACTCCGATCTGCAGAAAAGAGGGATGAAGCTTTACCAATTGCAGGCATTCACATCCCAGTTGAGCAAAAGCTTGGAAATAAGAGTGCATTTTTAAGAACATTATTAGCAATACAAAAGTCAGAGAAGTGACTCTCCAACTGGCTGTGATAACAGCTGCATGTATTTTATCCCTGCTCAGGGATATTTTGTCCCTGTTCAGGGAAAAAATTCATCATCTGTTTTTTCAATTACTTGAAATGACTTTTCCAAACCAACTTTTTTTTCCCCCTCTTTTTTGGGAGTGTACATAATTTTACTCTTTTGGATGTATCTTCTTGACACAGCTTTTTTATATATAGCCTGTACCAAGCAGAATTCAAGATGAGAGGAAGAATGTAAGTTTGGCACAGGAGCAAAGGATACCTTTGATAATTTTTCCTTGAAATACAGGCAGAGTAAAACAAGTGTAATCTTCTAGTGATGGAAGCTCGTAACTGTTGTACCAGTTCAGGTCCAGTGTAGCTGAGCACATGCATATGTCCATTAAAGCTAATTAAATGGAAATTCGGCCATGCCACATGCTGATTGTATTAAGTGCCCTTAGACTTGCTACAGGACAGAAAGTTCTGGACTCCAAAGCAGCTTAGAGTAAATGAGCGGTAAGTGATAAAATTTAACTGATACGGGTATCTTAAGGCCATAAAGGAGCTGGGACTGCTGTAGTAAAAGGTAAGAAACAACCATAGGAAACAAAAGCAAGCATAACATTTCTGGGAGAAAATAAGCTGAGGCCTTCAATTCTGCTGTTTTGAACCTCTGTAGGAGGAGGATTTCTACTTCTCTGCTAACTGAAAGGTCTTGCAATTCATCTACAGCTAATTTTTCCATGTGTCAGATAAAAACGCACACACCACCTGTATTTTCATCCTATTTCCCATGGCCCCCAGCAATTTAGCACTAAAATACTTACATGTAGTTATTTCCAGCTGCATTCCAATCCCTATTACATTTATGAATAAACAGTGACTTGAACCTCTACAGTATAAGATGCAGTTATTCTTATTTCCCAGCTGTTATGCTATAGTGGTAATAATGCCACCTGCAGCATCTCCGTATACTCTCTAATCTCCTCATCACTCCAGGTAAAGCTTAGACTTATGATCCTTTCCGTCTCAGAGAACAAACTCAGGCAGGGAAAAGAGGCTCAGCAATAGAAAAGCTGCTGCCTTTAATTAAATCACAATGAAGTCTCTAATTGTAGCTCAGGGAAGAGTCTTTTAAATAAACACATATGTGTTATAGCAAACACTTGAGATGTAAGGTGGAAGTCAGTCACTGTTTTTTCAAATTAGCACATCTTTAAATTGGTTTCTACAAATAACACAGAAAGCATCATTAAAAACCATTGACCTGCCTGAGAAAAGAATCAGAGGGTCTTTCTGCCCTCTCTGATGCAACTAGCCCAGTTTCCTGAGTCTTTTTGTAACCCCCTGGTCAAGCTGCAGTAAATTTTCAAGATTTTTCAGAGCACCTATTTTTTACAAGAAGAGAAACTGATACACGCATTATTTCCTGACTGACCTTTGTTTTCAGAATGTACCAACTCAAGTCTAGCTTACCTTGATCAGAGATGGCAGCAGCAACCATGCTATACACAAGTATTTCTACTTAAGCAAATCTCTGCTAAGACACATACATGGCAGCTCTGCAGCAAGAAAACATATCATCCCTGTCTCCCTTTACAATATACCATCTGGTTCCTTCCTGTCTAACTTGAGAAAATGCCTCATCCAAAGTTTCATGGCATTTGCTTTCTCCCTTTTCTAAGAGGCATTGCTACTACCAAGATTAATATACTTTAGTCACAGAAAAATCAGAGCCTGGTAGTGCTGAAAAAAAAACCAGGACCAGGATGGAGTGTTCAGCTATCAGCTTGAAATACGAAACAGCACTGGGGTACTTTCAGAACAGATTTACCACATCTTACTAACAGATCACATCATTGTTCTCAAGTATCATTTCTATATGAGTGGAAATTATCAAGAATGACACAAGTTCTGCAAAAACACCAAATAGAAACAGATATTATACCTGAATTAAAAATCAAGGGCACACTGTAAACACAAGCTCGTGTGCCACATATATTCCTCATTCGCTGCCCAAATACTATTTTTCTTATGTTTACACATTCTGATTCAAATGCCACAATAATGACATAGCAGCCATAGAAATGCTCAACAAGCCAAGTCTGTTTCAATTACAATTACAGATTAGGTGTCTGATTTCTAGTCTTTCCTTTCACATCCTTTTATTCCAATGACAAAGAAAACATGTAGTGAGCCATTTATGTTTGTATATACTATCCTCCTGGCTCCATGTCCAGCCTAATAAATTCATTAGCGAGACAAGTTGTACAAATGTTGTCTCTGCATCTCTTTCGTTAAAGCTCATTATTTCCTTTTCTTCCTCACTTAACTTTTCCGTGTTAGAATGCGTTCAACGCTTTTGCTGTTCTCAGCAACTAACAAAACGGTGGGCTGGACCAGTATACCAATGCTGACAGCCAGGAGCAGCACTAGTGCCCTGCCCACACATCCTTCCTGAACGGAAAAATCAGGTTAACTGATAGTCCAGATGCTCCATGCAGCCAGCACAGGGCAGGGTGGGTGGAAGAAAGCCAGCATGTGGCTTCTTCAGCAGAACAAAGACAGAGGGAACCATCTAACACATGCAAAGATATGTGCATTTCAGATTTGTGAACTAACTTACAAGAGGAATCTTTTTGAGGAGAAGTGAGGAAGGGGAAGAGAAAAAGAGGAAAGGGATGTCTGAGCTTTACTAAGGCAAAAAAAAAAAAAATCCCTGTGAAAGCAGAATGGCAGATAGCTGCCTATAATCTAAGTTCCATCCCAAATAAAGTTTCTTATTTTCTTTGCCATAAACTAGGTTCAGCCACTTTTCTCACAGAGAGGAAGGTGTTTGTGGATAATGCCTCAGGTCTGTTGTCAGCAAAGAAAGACCTACCTGTGTAAAGAACAAAGATGATGAAGTGAAAGGTAAATAACGAAGTTGTTACCTAGCCCCATAGTATAATCACTTAACTGTGATACAAGCGTTACATCTACATTGCTGAATGCAATGTCAAAAAACAGAGAAATTATTCAAAAATTAAGGAACTTTTATTTTTGGCTGTTCTTTTCCCTGGAAACATTGGAAAACATTGCCCCAGAAGATTGCAGAATCTTCCTTAGAGATCTGCAAGACTCCCTAGGACAAAGCCCAAGAAACTCAGCCCAAATTTAGTGTCAATCCTGTCGTGAGCAGGAGGCTGGGCTACATGATCTTCCAGCCTGAATGATTTTTGCAAACTGCCTTTCTGCAAGCTTGAATAGCCTTTGAAGTTACCTTCAAAAAACAGAAATATTTATAATTCATTAGAAAATCAGTACTTTCATAAAGTTGCAACTATGCCTGTACAGCTTGTACTTCTCCAGCTAGCAAACGTATTGCTGTAATGGGTGATGCTGCTTCATACTGTGCCATCTCCACATCCACTTCTTCACTACCTAGGAAGCATGAGCTGTCTTATTTCAAAATGGTTAAATTACAGGTGTCATTCAACCCAATTCAGTTAAAGTAGCACAAAGTTACACCTTGATTAGAATTATTTACTTTAGTTAAGTTTAATGTGCTGGTGGATTACTTTTTATAAATTTAAGGTCGAGCAAACCACTTAAATTAAACACAAATGGGGATGTGTGTATATACATATATAAAGCCAACTTAACTAAATAAAAAATTTAAAATATATCATTAAACATCAATTTATGTGTACAGAAGGTTGTGGCTTGGCCCTCTGGGATCCCAACATCCTCTTTTATTAACCTTTTTCCACATGGGAACTCTCTACTTTATATACAAGCACTGAGGTATGAATCTGTAAATACTGTTAATATTTCATTTTCTAAAAAGTGTCTATAAATCACATCAAGTCAGAACAGCCCTGGGCAGACATGGCAAGTCACTGAAGTAAGCAACACACACTTTAAAAATAATCCTCGTTTATTTCAGAAACAGTACATCAAAGAATACTTAACCTGTGCGTACACAGACTCCATAAATAGTTTGATAAGCAATTAGTACTGTGCAACCAACTCACAACACCCATAGGTTTTGAAGTGCTTAGCAAGATAATAGAACATTGTTGTTTCCATTTTACAGCTGGAACAGCTGAAACAGAAAACTCAGAAGACTTGTCTGAGGTCTCAGGAAATCAGTGTCATGAACAGGTAAAAACGCCCACAACTCCTGACTCTCAAACTTGTTCTTAATCCCCAGATGACTTGACCATGACTAAATTTATAAACAAAAACTGAGACCAAAAAATGACTTGGTTCTTTCAACTCAAATAAGAAACAAAGATTTCTCATGGGTATGAGATGTGGTCGTTATTGCAGCAATCTGTTGATCGATAAGACCAGATATCCCCAAGACACTCGTGAGAAGAGGCCCCTTAATAAAAGCCAGATGGGTAGAGAGGACAGCAGGATGGAGCAGCTAAGCTAGGCCCCAGGGTCCACTGGAACCACCAAAACTGAACTTGTGGCAAAGCAACACTCCAGAGAAACCCCCAAAATGCCAAGAGGCATTTCTGAATTGCAAGAGTTTCTGCAGAGACCCCTGCTCTAACAAACACTTCCCTCACGCTGCAGCGTGGGCAGCCCAGCTGCAAGGAGGCTCCCAGGCCATTTTGCTACCAGGAGGCCTGGAAAGGCCATGGGAAACAGAGGCTGTTGGAAAACAGTTGCTCTACAGCTGAACCAGGTCTTGGCCAGGCACCTGTCAGCCTGGGATCGTGGTGGCACAAGGCCAAGAGACTTGCACGGAAAGACACGTCTACACAGGGTCTTCATTTCTGCAATATGGCTGTTCTTATGATTACTGCTCGACTTCGCATGTTTTGCATTTCAACATAGCACCGCATTGCTGAACACTAATTAGAAATAGCACTTGTTATCCACTGTGTGTAGACATACTGTCTCAAGAGGGCTGGGATTTCACAGGACGATATCTCTACAGGCAGAGATAGAAATGAAGATCGACCTCTTTTGGCCTGGATATCTACTCTAAGGGGCTGCAGAGACTGCCCTTAGGGCACGCTTGTATACTGCCTTTGAAGAATAACAGTGCATAATTCTGCTTCAAGCAACCACCACCGATTTCATAGGCATGGCACAGAACCTGAGCACACGCTTCGCAGAAGAAAAAGCAACACACAGATGAGCTGGGAGAAGAGAGCAATGCTATGGACAATGCATTATCTAAGGATTTTCTTTCCCTTACATCATCTAGTCATATTCACATTGCAAAGATCTTTGTTAGCTCCCACAGTCGGGAAGTTTGGGACTTCAGGTGAGGGCACACGGCTCATTTGGTGTCATGCTGATCTCTTGGTTTTGTCTGTGAGCTGGGCACTTCCAGTTTTCCTGAGGTAGCAGATACAGAGGTCTTTGTTTCACACCTTTAAGAAAAGCAACAGTGAAGGAAAAGGGGACAGACAGATGTGCTGGAGTTTTTTAGGAAAGACACAAACACACTTGATGTAAAACATGTTTCTGAAATACTCCATCGGGACAGACAGCGCCAGCCTCCAAAAGCAAACCTCACCGTCTCAGAATCACCCTGAAGAACAATTACAGGATTATTGTAGCAAGTTACAAAACAGTTACTCAGAGAGACATGACTTTTCATAAATAAATGGCCAGGCACCTGGCTCACCAGGGCCCTGAACTTTATGCAGAATGGATGTTTTGCTTGCTAACATCCTGCAGCAGGTCAAGGCAGAGGGACTGCAGGCGCTGTGCTATAACAGTACACAGTACTGAGAGCAGGGAAGACCGTGCTGCTATAGCGAGGCATTCATAGAATTTATGTGCAGAAAGTATTTATCAGAGGACAAATATACCCAGTCTTTCTGCTGTTCTGCCAGTTTTTCTGCCAAGCATTTTACCAGGACAGGGTCTACTTTGGAGTCAAACTTGTTGGCAAACCAGTGCCCATAATTCAGAAGCCATCTTAATTCTGCAGCTCCATAGATGCAGACACTGCGTAGGTGGGTACCAGTGCAGGGAGGGTACAAATGGTCCTCAAGATAATTCCATTTCACCAGACGAGTTTTGCTTTGTAGGTCTGTTATGTCCTGGGCCGACCTTGGAACCTCCCCGGGGACCCCAGGAACACGTACAAGAGTGGCCCAGAAATGTTCATCTGGAGAGTATGTATCCCTTGACCACTCGAAAAAATCTTTTGCAAGAGAGCTTTCAAGGGTATATTGAATAAATGCTCGGCTTAAAACAAAATAGGCACTGCCTACAAATACCTCAATATTATGAGGTGGTGGACTCTTGGAAATGTTGGTTTTTACAGGCATCTGCATGTATTCATAAGGCACTTTCATAAGTTCATGATGATAAGTAAACCGTTCTCTTTTGCTACTGCTTGGCTTTATAGTTTCCAGCATGTTCCCTCCACCGAGTTTCTTCAGTTCAGCAACCAACTCAAAATTCGACCTCAAAGGGAAATCTTGGCCACACAAATTAATAACGTACTTCCAGGAAACTGAAGAGTCCATCAAATCAGACAAACAATTGAAATCTGCTTGCAGCCGTGAAATATGTGCATATTCCACTGTCTCCAATTTTGACGCAATGAAAATATTGGGGAAACATTTAGCTAGATTGTTCATAGCAGATTTGAAACTTTTTGCTGCTTTTTGGTCATAATGGATGCAGTAAATATTTTGATGACTGTACAGTGAATGTATGAGCCTTTCTACCATTACTGCATCTTTGTGAACAACCAAAGAATAGGCGATTGGAAAACTCTCCTCCTCTGGAGAAACAGGTTTTAGGTGGTATTTCCTAAGTGAACGATACATGTGGCAATCACTGGTCATTGCTATAACATCTTCATCAGCTAAATCAATTATCTCTTTTCTTCTTACCTCTAAACTTTTGCCAATTTCATGAGGATCTTGTTCATATATAGATGAACAATTAATTTCATACTGGAATTCATTTCTAAGGTAGGAATACCTGTTTCTAACGTAAGAAGAAGTGCTCAAGAAGTGCTCAACCAAATAAATGCCCTTAGAAGGAAAAAAGTGTCTTTCAACATGGAGGAGCTTCAGCATTGCAATGAGCCACCCAGTAACACACAGGATCAGGATCTTCCTTCGTGAGGGCCATTTGTAGGGACACTTGCGTCTCTTCATTCTGCAGGAAAACAGAGACATGATGGCATTGAATCAGGAACAAAGCATCAGAGATAATTCCAGCTTTTAACAAAGACATGTGCACACTGGTCTGTCTACAGCATAAACACCACCTTAGCAGGACAGGGCACTGGAAATCTGCAGTGTCTTCTTCATCATCATGTTAATTCAGAAGGCAGCTTTTACCACAATAATACGCAAAGATTTCATTCCCCTGAATTGGTTGACTGAAGGCAATAAACCAACTCAGATTTCAGATGACTTCCAGCTAAATAAGAGCGTTGGAACAAGACTCCCACTGTTTATTTTCCAAACCTTTTTTTACTTTCTTATGAGTCACAAACTGAAGGACAGCAATGCCTGCATTGGCAGAAACATGACTGTCCTCTAAGTGAGTAGGAAGGATTGTTTATTTTCCCAAGTAACTCTAGGGGATTCAGCGGGAGCAGCAAGGGGATCTCTTGTGAGCCTGCAAAGAATGCCTGCTTAATGGTAGATATTTAGAATTCAGTCAGGGCATGCTCAATGTCTCTAACACTGGGGCTGACCCACAATGATATCCAAGAGCAAATGTATTTCCTTCCCATCCTCTCCCAACAGGGTCTGACAAGCCCAAAGTCCTCCCTGTGTCCAGATTTATTCTGGAAAATACTGCTAACCTGCCCTGAAGAAAGATATGGATGAAGACACAGCACTTCCACCCACTGGAATGAGTATATAATGTAACCTTTTGAAGGCAGGAGGGGTAGCAGTGAGCAACAGCACATCTGTGCTGTTCGCTGCCATGTGAACAACCTCAGATACAACTGCAAAAACACACACGGCCTCTTTTTATGCAGCAGGGTATTTAATAACAGTCCTGTGTAGCAACGTAACAACTGAGGTATTACCACAATAAAAGCTAATTACAGTGATCCCCTTTCCACATAGCCTCGTTTTACCAGCTCAGTGCAAGCAGCATTGTTGCTATCCCTCAATTAAAATTAGACCAGAGTCCACAGCCAGATGCAGCATTAAACTTAGCTCTACTTATCTTAAACTAAGCTCTACTTTCTCTCTAAATTGAACAGCTCCCAATATTTTCTTTTGAGAAGAAGCTGTTCCAGAACGCTTCAGAGTGAATAAAATGGTGGGGCCACCAGAAGGGGCTCAGATGTCTGCAGATCCCATGTATGCTTGTAAAATTAAGTATTGAGGTGTGCTTGCAACACTTACTGCAAAGACTAACATAGGCATCTTTAGCATTCCCACCAATGTCAGGTCTTGCAAGCTGTAGCTTCAGTTAAAATGCAGCCTCTCAAGGCAGAGCTGCTTCATTAGCCAGTTCTCCCTGACTTTCCCTTTCCCTGTGCGTCTTTCTCCTTGGTATTTCTCTTCTGAGGACAACGGAAAGGAGAACGAAATTCTACGTCCTTGTTTCACCTGGGAGTGCCAGGTATAGACTGGGGAAGGGAGCAGGGTAAGGCAACACGTACCTATTTTGTAGAAGCCAGAGCTCAGCAGCTCTCTGCAGGTTTTACAAACAGCCTCCAGGTCCGCTAACAAACAAAGAGAAAAAACAGTTCTATTTCCCCATGAAGCCAAAAATCCCACCTTCCCCCTTAGCCAGCAGGTGCTTTCCTTCACTTCTTCTCCAAACTAATCCCAGCTTAATGTCTAATCCAGGTCCCCCCTTTACCTACTTTCTTCCTGTACCTGGGTTCCTGGAGAAAAGTTGCTCTCAAAAGCCGTTCCTAACCAAAGCCAGGTTTCCAGCCATGTGACGGAAGCCCTGCGGAGGGGAACATGGCTAATTTGCCCCTATTTTTTCTTTGGAGGGAGAAGACCTGTGTGGTGTGCTCTCTCTGTGAAGCCTGCCCTGTGCCTCTGCCCGATGGTCTCCCTGGCTACCAAGGACAACCCCTACCACTCCTGCCTGAACAGGGATTGTCTCTCCAAGCAGCGAATCTTCTTCCCTTCCTCTCTACCTCCTTCAAAAAGGCAAAAGAGAGCCCGGACAAAGAAATGGGGGGGGCGAACAGCATATCTTCCACTGCTCCAAATCTCCTCTATCTATGGTAGCCCTGGCCAGCTTCCACCCAGAGCCAAACATTCTGTTTCTAGGCAAAACAACAAATAATCCACACCGCCCTGCCTGGAACTACCAATGCAGACCACTGGAGCCCGGTGCTGTCCAGAATTAGACATGCAAGAAATCACCTGGACAGCACTGAGGACTCCCTTTTTTGCAGTCGATGAGCAAAGGATCCATGCTCAGCTCCCTGAACTTTCCTATGGTTTTTGGCACTGCCAACCACAAGACACTATACTGCCATATGAAGAGGTCATAGAAATCCAGAAGACTGGGGTGACATGGTTCAAATTCCCTTTGGAGGAAGGAATTAAGGAGCGCTGGTGAGAAATCTCAGTTCTTTGCCAAATCCCTTGTTTATGGAGGATCTCCCCTTGATTATGGACAGCATCTGGTCAGATGACAGCATCAGGAGCCAGCAATTACATCCAGAGCCCCATCTGTTTGTTTGTTGGGGTTTTTTTGTTTGTTTGGTGGTGTTTTTTTTTTTTTTACAGCACTTGCTATATCACCATCACCGCACTAGTCCAGACAGAATCAGGCCATATATGATTCCAACCTTTCTTAAATGCTCTACGCTCCAGTTCACCACTACTAATATCCCACTGTCCCTCCTGCTCCATCCTTATCACATTAAATTCATACTCTCCTGTTCTTACCTCCGATGCATTCCACAGCCAGGCTCGTTATATCAGTACAGGGGAACAGCTTTGCTCATTAAGTACAAATCATTTACCTCTAACCAGGGTGAAGTTAGTTTCTGCAAAAGACCGGGATTTCTTGAGGAATGGTACAAGCCCAGGGAATGAAATCCCTTGGGACACCAGGTCCGCCACAAATCTCATCAGGTTTTGATTCAAGTGCAAAACTCATATTTCTTGCCACATACAGCACTCAAAGCCCTACTCAAGCACAGCAGTGCGCGCAGTCCTCTCTGGAGGAGGAGAGAATGAACAACACGTGGCAGATGGGAACAGGCACCTAGAGCTACCAGAAGCACCCACCTGGGGTAGCACTGACCAGATGCTACCTCCAGTTATCTTGTTCACAAGTAGTTTTTTCTGGGGTGCTACCATACTACACGCAGGACCAACGTTCCATCTTTTGCACAAAGATTTTGCAGTAGGAGAGGAGCTTGGCGTTGCCATCTTGCCTTGTTTCATAAAGTGTTTGCACTTTCTGTTATATGTGCGAGAAGGCTCCTGAGGAAATATATGAAGACTGATCTCGTGACAAACATATGTTGCACAGCTGGTCTATATACACACATACACAGCATCTAACTTAGTCAGGGCACTCACTGGCTGGGATGCAAAGTACTAAATGATTCAGAGAAGCTAAATGGGTGTTTTCATTGATCCTTTGCATCTGTAAACCAAGGGATGTTCAAAGAAAACAGACATGTAACAAATACAAGAGAAACGCATCTGTGTTGTGTAACAAAACACGTGTTCTTACACAACACATAATTATAGCCTCTCATAAGGTACCTTAAAGACCATGAGCTCAGCAAGATGCAAGAAGGAATTAGGCAATCAGCTGGCTATTGAGAGTTTCCAGAGTCACCTTCGCCAATACATAAATATGGATGAAAAGCTAAATTCCGTGGAACCACAACATCAGGCAGTTACCAGCTGCCAAGACTTCTAACAGGAAATTTTTACCAATAAAAACATTTCTTGTGACCATCGCTCTGTTCTCTGAATCTGCTTTTATCTACTGCTGGACCAGAAGAGGGATTGCTAGTTAGATCCATGACGGCAATATTTGTACTGCACATAGAAAATAGCTGGGTTTTCTGCTAGCGTGTTTCACTGCCATTTTTTTTTGTATTTTCCTCCCTGCAAAAAAACTGTTTTGGGCAGCTTTCCACCTTCAAACGCTTACTATCATCTGATTTCTGCAACTGCACAAGCTACGCAATGTCACAAAAGGAGGAATAAGGTGGTGGGAGAATTTCACACCCTCCTGAAAAAGTCCTTCCGCTCGCTGAACGCTGTATTGGCCTTAGTCAGCAGAATAAACCCTTCTGACAGGACTGCGCAAAGGCTAAGCCATGCTGCTCTCAAATTGAAACTCTCGGTCCTTGCCTCCAAGGTGCACTCCAGCCAGGCTCAATTGTCTGTGTCTGCCTCGGGCAACGATGCTGATCTTGCAGAAGGACCAGAAAATACATGGCATTCTTCAAGTGGGCAGTGGACTTCCACTCCTTCCTCCGTGCTTCAATCCAGTGCGCACGTCTCAGCTTTTGAGAGGCTGCAGAAGAATTCTGCAGCTCTCCTGGGGCTCACACAACACTCATAAAACCCATAAAACCACAGGATAAGCTTTCTCTCCTGTGTACTGGAAGCGTTGAAAGTTATGAACTTGAGTGTCCTAGTTTGAGCAACACAGGACTAATTTATCTTCTAATGCTTGGGAAAACTGCACTTTTAGAAGACTGAATTTGTGAAAATATTTACTTTATAGCCAGCTGTGGTGCGTGGGTTTCGAGGTCTCGGTGTTTTTGAGCTCACCAGGAGCAGAGATGAGGAGGAGCAAGACCTGAGCACTCGACCCAAGCTGGTCAACAGGATTATTTCATACCATGAACGTCACATTCAATATAAATTAGGAAGTTTGCTGCTAAGTTCTCTCTCTCCCTTGATGGCGGCCATCCTGCGACCTTCTTGCCCCGGTGCCGGACTCCTGAGCCCTTCCCTTCCTCCCGAAGCTGTCGCGCTCGCAGTGTCCCACATTTGCTGTCCACTGCTGGGAGTGCACAGCTTCCTACGGATAGAATTAGCTGATTATAATACTTGTATATTTTATATTGGTATTGGGATCAATACTGGTTCTTTAGTATTAATAATGTTAATTATTTAGTGTTATTCTGTTAAATCTGTTTATATTTCAACCCTTGGGTTTCCTCAGTTTTCTCTGATTCTGCTTCCGAGGTGGGGAGGGGTCATCGGGTGATAGAACAATTATCCAAACAATAATAAATTGTTGTGGGTTTCTCAAACCATAACATGGAGCTATAGGAAGTGCTGGGAAGGAAGGCCAAGGTGAAGGCAAAATGTGCTAGAAAATACGTGTAAGGACATACACTAGAATTAGACCTTGGTTTCCATTGACTTGCAGCAGCTGGGGACGAGAGAGAGAGAACATGGAAATAAGAACAGACCAAATAAAACATATTTGTCTATCAATATTCATATATATATTCTGGGTAACACAGCAAAGTTTGGGGAAGTGAAGTATGGTCTGATCACATGGGAAAAGCTGTAAAGACCTGCTGCCTCAATAGTCACTTCCAGTTCCTATCAGCCAGATGTGCAGAAGTTTGCCAGCAGGAGCAACAGTTTTTCTCAGGAAGGTAAACTACTGAATCTTATTCTAACAATCTGTAAATGTAAATTAACAGCCACTGAAGCTGCAGAGTACCCAAAAGTGTGCAAACCCTTACAGTGGGCACATCACAAACATGAAAAGCAGCATTTGCACCTGTACACCATCCATAGGCAACCTGCTTGAGTAAATCACCCAAGCTCATACTCAACACTGTCACAGAGGTAAAAGTAAAGTACACCTATAAGGGCCAAAGAAGCAAATTTAACCAATTTCTCTTGGCTGTTACAATACAGTTTACTATAACAACACAGAAATCCAGTACCTAAAGGGGGTCCACAGGAGAGCTGGGGAAGGACTTTTTACAAGGGCGTGTAGTGAGAAGACGAGGGGGAATGGCTGTAAACTGGAAGAGGGCAGGTTTAGATTAAATATTAGGAAGAAGTTTTTCACTTTAAGGGGGGAGAGGCACTGGAACAGGTTGCCCAGAGAGGTTGTTGAGGCCCCATCCCTGGAGGTGTTCAAGGCCAGGCTGGATGTGGCCTTGGGCAACCTGGTCTAGTGGGAGGTGTCCCTGCCCATGGCAGGGGGGTTGGAACTCGATGATCTTCAAGGTCCTTTCCAACCTAAACCATTCTATGATTCTATGAAATGTGGAATTTCTACTGAGAGACTATAATTGCTTGAAACATTAAATGCTTGTGAGGTGAAACCAAAGGAAAGGCTAATTAAAGGTAAATTAAAGCCTCCTTTTAGGATTCTTTTCAGAGGGGGAAAAAAAAAATTACAACAATTCTAACTCTAGCTCCGCTGACTACAGAGTATGACATTTCTACATGCCACCCAGCAGTTACCCTGTGGACTTCCCTAAGCGTGCCTTCGGGGCATGGCTAGTCCAGATCTGTCATGAGCAAAGACTGCAGCACATCACACACGTATCTGACCAGGCACCTCTCCATCAGAAGGAAGCAACACCTGCAACACCCCACTCCTACGCCTCTCCTTGCCACACCGAGCCCACTGCAGCATGGGCTCCAGGACTCTGCTCTTGGGCGCTGACAGGGTCATGGGACAGGATTCTGCATGAGAGCACAGCTGCTGGTCAGTGACTTTCTCCTGTGCCTGCCCTTCCCATCCCTCTGGGAGACACCCAGCTCCTGCAAACAGGAACAGGGGAGAGTTCACATAGCCAAGCACTCAAGGAGGGCAGGAACCCTGGGACTTCACCGGGCATAGGACTTCTGTCCAGATCCTCCCCGAGTTACACAGCTTGCAATGGTGCAGCCTTGATGCACCTCTGGTGTGAAGCATTCTGGGGGTAGCAGTATTGCGCCTGACCCTGATCCTCTGCCAGTAACAGCTCAGCAACTCCTCCACCCCAGAGAAGCGCTCAGGAGTAATGGAGAAAAGCCATCCTGGAAGCTCCTCTGGTCAGCACAAGCCTGCACTGGCCTGGAGAACCAAGCTCCCACTCTGGCTGACCTCCAATGCCTTGTATCCACCAGGGTTACAGCAGCCTCTGCCTTCTTTGAGGCCGCCCCTCTATAAAGAGTTAAGGAGGGGTTTTAGTAACCCAGAGAAACAGACAGGTTCCCTTCAGCAGCACAGAGAAACTGGCAGGCTTTGGGCTCATGCTGCTTCTCTGCAGGCGTGTTTCTACTTTACTGAGACCCTAATGGTTTACATATGGAGAGCCCTGGTTCCTGAGACAGCCCAGGGCTTTATTGCCATTCCTCAAGCTATTATTTCTGCTCTTTCCATAAACCCCGTGTACTCAGAGTAACAGCAACTCCCAGTCTGTGCAACTCAGCGACGCCAGTGTTATTCTTGCACAGGAGGAGTCTGCAGCTATCTTCACCCCGAGCAGGAATTAATTAGCGACTCTCAAGTTCCTCTCGCTCTGCATAGCAAGTCTCACCTGCAGTCCACACAGTCAGCCACCTCTTGCATCCCTGTATTGGCAGTACAAATCAGAAAATATGAAAACTGACTGCCTTGAGGCAAAAAAGACAGCAGACCCCCTTGGCACTGAAGAAGCAGCCCCAGCCCCTGCAGAAGCCTCTGCTTCTATTTTGCAAACAACTCCTCTACGGCTATTGGAAACAGCCTTCTTGGGAATAAAGCAGTTTCCAAAATGCTGTTCCTTTAAAGTAACAGCTCCATTACTCAAAGTAATTTTTCTTTAACTCAAAAGTCAAAGACCTGTAGGTAGGTATTTACATTTTAACATCTACTCTTTTCTCCTCTCCATTTAGCAAAAACTCCCACGGAGCAAACTTAACCATGAAAAACAGTGAAGGTTCACACAAGCTACTTTTAACAGAGACCATTTGTAACTAAAAAAGTACCCAACGAAGAGGTTGCTTTAACCGGTCCAAAAAGGGCAAGTGTGTCATTGGCTTCATCGGCCAAAACCAACCAACAGGGTATTCCATCCCATCTGTATCATGCTCGGTACAAAAGCTGAGGGATCAAAGGGTCAGCCTCTTTCTTCAATGGCCGACGTCTGAGGAGGACTTTGTCTGTTCTTCTGTTCCTCTGCCTTTGATCCCAATACGTGCATTCCTGAGTACAGTTCCTGTCAGTGAGTCCAGTCCGGGATTCTCCCTGTGCCTGCTGGTGACAAGATCATCATTCTGGGAGCTTGATACTGGTTTTGTATATGTTGTATACATATTTCATTATTGTCTTATTAATATCATCATCTTTTCTTTTTATTATTAATATTTCATTAAAGTAGTTTTAGTGTTCTTTTCAACCCATAAGTCTCTCCCTTTTTCTCTCTCTCTTCTTTTTTTGGAAAGAGGTTAAAGAGAGCATCTGTCTTTCATTTAGTGACCAGCCCAGCCCAAACACTACACCTCATCAGAATCTGTGGTCTTCTTCCAGCCTTTCCTATGCACTGCAGAGGTGTTCCCAGTTTGTCTGTATTCAGATTGCACTGATTTATTAACAGCTCGTCAACCACTTTGTTTTAGACTACAAGGAATTTTGCAACTCCCCAGCACTTCATTCCCTTTCCTCACTGTGTCTTTTCTGATATAGCTTGTGCTCCACTTAACACAAGTGCTTCAGTGATTAAAGGCAGAAGCTGCCAAGTGAATCTACAGAGCCCAGGAGCTCCCTGGAGACTGCCCACAGGGTAGAGCTGTCATGAACTGCCCAGGTCCATCACAGGAAGCCCAGACCCCAGTGGGGCCAAGATGCACCATAAGCCTCCCCACAGGCAGAAGGATGAAAATCTTGCCTTGGAGGTTGGGTTTTGTCCAGGGAGATTGGAGGGATCTCTGCTCAGAGCAGGCTGGCACCACGGAGAAGGAAAGGCACTCCAGACAGCTCCGACAGCAACAGGTTCAGCCGCAGGAC
>NW_009648250.1:3816311-3820178 GCF_000708025.1 Charadrius vociferus | reverse complement strand
GGAAGCTTGTAACTTGTCTGCCTGCAACAACCAACGCATCACAACTTTCCTGAGGAATGTAAGGTATGTACCAGCCAATGTCCACTGCCCGCCCTGCTCTGCCCTCTGCCAGTCCTTCCTAAAGGACCCGTTCAGTAGGTACGCAAAAGCCCAAGCTCAATCACCAAGTACGTTGAACTACAGCAAAACAAAAGCCATTACCTCCCTTAACATGTAGCCCTATCAAACTTAATACTATTTCTTTTCTACTTTAGCATGACCCATCGAAGAGGTCTATGACTCTCTACAGCTGGCTACAGATGCCGCAAACGATTTTTTGGTTGGAACCATCTCTATCTGTTGTACCATCAGCTTGGGAGTGGTTAACCCAGAGTGTGGAGAGGCAAGATGTTGGCTGCTGCCAGAATAGGGATTCTTGGAAAATTCAGGCTGTGAGTAGGCAGTGCTCCCTCCTCGGTGGATCTGAAATACACAGTACTCACTATGAATGCTGTGGCAGGGCAACCTGCTTTTGTGCTTGCAAGAGTTAAGTGAAAATGTAAAGTCTGAATGCAAGTCCGTGGAAGAGAGGAAACTGAGAGGACAGATGCAGGAGGGCAGGAGTGCTCCTACCCCACCACGTTGTTCTCTCTCCCATGCAAAAGCCCTTCCGCCAACACACAGCACGAACCAGGCTCCTTGCTTATCACTCAGCTTAAAAAAATGAAAAGGGAATGGGTGCTGAGAAGAGTAGGAGCAGCAGAAGAGAGGCTGGGAAATGATGAAAGAGGAGAATGGAGAGAGGGATCAATGAGGGTAAGTGCTGTCATGTAGGTAGCATTAACAACAACAACAAATCAAACAGAGCAGCAAAACAGGTGCATTCTCTGACTTGCTACTCCCCCGGCCCTCAAGGACATCTGAGGCAAAACCTGTGTCTATAATAGCAGAAACTATGGGAACAATTCCCTCTCCTCCAGGCAAAAGCACTGTGTGAAAAGTTCTCCCTGATAAAATATCTGTTTGCTTAATACACACCTGCTCACGCAGCAATGCAAACCTGGTCAAGTTGTTTGCATGACCAAGTCTGCAGAAAGACTCAGTTAGTTCCTTATGGTTTTCCCTCTACTCTATACAAATCAAGTCACCTGATGGGTCTCTGGGGGAGGTAGAGGGGATGATGTTCCTGAGAAGCTGGGGAAGGAAAAACATAATGATGTTCTTCACTAAGCGATTTATTTTTATTTTTTTTTTTTAGTAAACTGTCTGCCTGAATTAAACTTTTAACTCTACTTGATTATTCAAAGCTGCTAGCTGAGAAGCTGGGAAAGTTAATTCATTCATGTGCTGGTATTTACTGCTGCTACCTGGTTATTTCCATCGCAAAATTATCTATTGATAGCGATCGTGGAGCTTCTGTAGGAGTACTTTTTATTGGCATTAAATCTAGATCAGTTGATTCTATCGAGTTGGTCTGGATTTCCACCCACTTTCCCTGCACTGGAGCCTCAGCCTATGCCCCTGTAACACAGCGGTGCCCACTGTCAGCCTCGTTCCACACAGCTCACCCCTTGTTTCAGCCTGCCTGATGTAATACTTAGACTTCCTCTAAATGCTCAACAACTAAAGAGCTAAGTAACTACAATTACTTACATGCTGTCTTATGGACCTCTAATTGCAAGACGTGGAAAAACACGCCGTTACTTGTAGACCCAAGCCTAATTAAATGATAAGCCTGCCAATTTTAAGACCCTGAAGACTTGAAACAACACAGTGCCCCAATGTCCTGGTTTGAGGTACAACAGGACCAATTTTGTTCAGTAACTTTGCTTCTTAGCTGGGCCTCTCTAACTACTGAAACTAACAGCATATTGTGCAGACACTGTTCGCTGTCAGAGTGGTAAGACCTATGTTTGTAGTTGATGCCAAAGAACGGTATGCAGAGAGGCTGTTGCTTATACTTATTGCTGTAACAACCAAGGCCAGATAACTGGGTTATTTGCGCCATTGGAGAGTCAGATGTGGAAAAACGTAGAGGGGTCGCACCTGCAGGGAGAAGCAGACTGGACAGGTGACCCAAAACTGACCAACGGGGTATTCCATCCCATCTGCCTCATGCTCAGTATAAAGCTGAGGGATCAAAAGGTCAGCCTATTTCTTCAATGGCCGGCGTCTGTGGAGGACTCTGTTTGTCTGCCTTTGATCCTGATCCTGAATCCAGGTCCATAATCCAGTTCCCGCCCATCACTGAGTCCAGTCTGGGACTTCCCCAGTGCCAGACGGTGACATGACTGTAATCCTGGGAGCTTAATATGGTTTTGTATATATTTTATTTTCTTTTTTTATCTCATTATTAATATTTTCATTAAAGTAATTTATTTCCTTCTAAACTCATGTCTCTTTTTCCCTCCTCTGCCTCTCTCCTTGAAGATGGGTGGCAGGGAACATCTATTGCTTGCCCAGTGATCAATTCGGCCTAAACCACACCACCCAAGGAAAAAAAAACAACAAAAATCTACAATTTACCACAACCTGTTTTGTACTTCTGGAAGAGGAAAGAGAGCTTCTCACCACATACATGGGAAACACAGGTTTAGCAAAGATTTGGCAATTATGGGTATCACATATGACTTTGTCCCAGTGCTGAACATGAGGACTCTTCATTGCATAGGATACACAGATCTGTGTTTCCTAACAGAATCTGCTGTGCCGACATCAAATTGTTTTCCTTGTCTGTCTGCTGCTCAATCCCAATTCTCTACACGTTCTTTAGAAAAGGCTGGATGGTCTTTTCCAGTTCCCTCCAGTACATCAGTGATCCCCATAATTGCAGTAAGATAACTAACATTAATTCCTCCATGTCTGTGTCCCAGAGTTATGTTGAGGTACAAGAAGTACCTCTTCTGCTTCTGCTCTCTGGCCAGGAAACGAGGCAAACAACTTCTGCGGGGTCACGCACAAAGATACCAGCACAAGAGAGAAGTGAACCTGGCTCCCTGCATCCCCAACTGATTGGAACTGCTTTACAGTAACTTCTGATGGGCACTGTTCTGGTGGAGGCCTGGAAAGAAAAATCTCTCAGCACATCCCTTGGTACATCCCAAACTATTCTGTCCCCAGTCAGAGGACTTGCAGCCCTGTTAAAGCAAGAAAATGTTTAGAAAAAACAGGGATAGTCGGCCATGGAAATTCTCAAGCCCAGTTCCTCATATGTTGAGTATTTTCATTCTCTGACTTTAAGAGCTGGGACTCTTTGCCAAGGACTTAATGCACCATAAAGGCAGGAGTCAAGATAAAAATAAAAATAATTAATTAATTATTTTTAAAAACCACAAAGCCCCGTAATTAGAGTTTACTCAGTTCTAGAGTAATCTAGGCAATCTAGAGTTTAACAGCTTCGTTCCGACTCATATAAGAGTTTAAAACACTACTACTACTACAGTGGAGAGAGAGGGTTAACCTTTAACCCCAAACTACCGCATAACATAAAAATCGAGCCCAAAGGGTCGGAACTTGTGTACATTGGCAAGGAATAGCAACGTAGAAGAGGGTGGAAGTTTCCTGTTAGACAGGGAGGCAGCAGAAACTGCACCGCGCTGCAGAAAGGCTCCCATTAACAGCTCAAAATATTTCTCCATTTCCTTCACCTCTCCGCCAAGCTGCCTGCAGCCTCGTCTGCCAGCCCCCGCTGTAAATCACCCCCTCCGAGTCAATTCACCCCACATCAAAGTCTTCACTGCCGGAGTCACAGCTTGTCACATGAGCAAGATCGTTTCAAGGAGAGTGGCAGACCTACCTCCTGGACTTTGCTGTGGTCTCCTCCCCTGGCGGAGCTCTTTAGGACGCTCTGTGCCAGAAGATGGACACGGCCGGCTCGGTGGGTGCCGA
>NW_009648250.1:3812411-3816234 GCF_000708025.1 Charadrius vociferus | reverse complement strand
CAGCTCTGAAGTGCAAAAACACAAAGCCTCGGTCACTGCTCCCCCCTGCCAGTGCCTGCAGCCTTCAGCTCTACCAGTGTTTCAAGCGTGTATGCAGTCGGATGTACAGAAGTAGCAGCAACGACATCACTGCTTGCACAGGTGAAAAGAAAAGTGTAAAATGTTAGCTGAAAAATTTCGAGTATGGAGGCTTTGTGGGATAAGCTGTGGAAACCATTATCTGTATAATAAGCATATATTTTTGTTTACTTACATAGCATTTCTAAGCATCAAGAAAATGAGGGGAAAAAACACCGTAAAAAGAACAGATCACATCAAAGGAACCTAACTTCCTTCTACAGCACGGTAAAGAGGACTTGGGGAGAGGCAGGAAAGCACCCAGATGTGACAAGTCTCTGTCAAAAGACTCACCAACTGCAAGACTCGCATATTACTTCAGGAACCAACACTTCATGTCTCTATGGCCCTGCTGCCTCCACAGATAAAATAGCTCTGTCACCGAGCCAAGGACAGAAATTTGGGCTACTGGTATGACACCCACAGTCCTGGTGATACTTTCTGAAACTCTGTTTAGACACGATGATCTGCATTGCTACTTCACCTATGCATAAGTACTTCATACGGTATACAATGTCTCTTATATGGCAAGAAATACATTTTTGTGATATTATACCTAAGCTTTGTGTGCATAATGGTTACAAACAAATTTGAGGAACGAAACATAGTATTATTTGCATGTACCACAAACAAATACCACTGTGTTTTCCCTTGAGGAAAGCACAGCAGCAGTACTCCTAAGGCACATGTAGCATTCTCCTCGTCTCGTTTGGTCCACGTTTGGTCCACATTTTGGCCAAAGTATTGTGCACACCAGCCTCCTCTTTATCATCACTCTTCCAGCTCGTATGGATTTATAAACTGCACATCTTTGTACTATGGAGCTTATTATACGCTTCATTCTCCAGCGTGGCAGAAGCAGGCTGAATCTCACAAGCTCCAAAGAGCCAGCAGCTAGTTTCCTGATGCACCATGCAAGCCACGTTGCAGTTAGACAACATGACAGAGCACGAGGATGTGTGGGTCTCCAATGGGGTGGTATGTAACCTGTCATCTGCTTAATGATGCATCTGTCTGGCCGTGATGCAATCAGAGTACTCTTCGTGGTTGTCCCTCTTGTATTCAAAGCAGGGGGACCTGCGCATCACACTTGGTCACGTTGCAAATCCTGGTGAAGCCTTCTTCATTTTAAAGTGTTTCAGTGAGAGGCCTGATGAGGCTTGACTTGTTGACAGAGTTACACAAAACTTATCTCCCTTGCTGGATTCGGTGCCCAGCAGTTTATGTTGCAGAAATAAGCTTTTTGTGACTCATCTGCTGCCTCTCTTAGTTCCTTTATCGATATTTCCTGGGAGACCTCAAAAGCTGGATGCACCGTACAACTCCTGACACTTTTCAGCAGCCGTAACAGCTACGCAAATGCTGCAAGCTCCTGCTAGAGTCCTCTTAAACATCATCTGTTAGTGAGACCAAACTCGCTTCATCAGCACTCATCAGGACAGCCCACACTCCTTACCCATTTCCTACCTGAAGTCACATTGCCACGTAGGTACACAGTAACCACCGGCACTAACAGCCAAGCAGCTACATCAGCGCCTCGCTGGTGCTCCACTCCTAGCTCTGACAAAGAGCCAATGCATTTCCAAAATCCCTGTATCACCCTGTCCAGAAATCTTTCTGTTGAAGTCTGAAAATGCTGTGTTTCTGTCCTGTTAGTGGACGTAAAGCTTCTTGAAATCATACTGTACACTGTGGACACCCGCTAAGGCCCTCAGCCATACCTGGCCAGGCTAAACAGTTGCCAGGCCGACAAGATCCACGTGATCAGCAATCTCCAGACTTAACGTGTCGGTTCTCAACCAACGTTTCCACATTTTCCATGCTTCCCTGAATCCTATACATCAGCACTCGCTGGTTTCTCTATACCTAATGATAGCATATCACTTTGACCCTTTGTCCTTTTCTAATTTTACCTTTGGTTAATTCTTTCCAGCTCACCTGGACTACTTCTAATGAATTTCAGAGATCTAGTCTCAGGCACCAAGGCATTTTTAAGTTGATCACAGCCAGCCTGCTGAATGACTAGAATAATTTGCACATATTAGGCCAGAAAATAGCACGCACAGTATAGGTTATCATCCACAAAAACTGCAGAACCCAGTACACAAGCAGTTTTCAGTGTGTGGTCCGCTTTCCTCAATCCCCAGTGTAATCCCAAAACACCAGTTGTGCTAATACAAGCAATTCAAACCTGAATGTATCCCTTATCACTATTACTGCTTCTCAAAAAGTTGTAGTCCTTAAGAACAGCTCATTTATACGAATCGTGTGTCAAAAAGCATTAACCGGGGTTGTTAATGATCTTTAAATGCCTTTACATCTGGGCAGCAAACAGCAAAATACACAAGAACTGGACCAAACCCCATCAGTATCAGACATATAAGACCAAAACCACAGGTGCACAAATATACTATATAGCATTTTGCTTCCCTTTCTGTGACCATCTCAGAAAAGCTACACGTATGGCAGAACAGGCACATTACATCACATCAATAGGACCCATCCAGCTCAGAATCTTGTCTCAGAGTACCCAAAAGCAGATGCTCAGAAAAAGGAGAAAGAGCAGAAGGAGAACAAGTGCTCTTCAATGTCTTCTCCCCATGTTCTTTCAGCTTCCGTTCCCTTACAGCTCTGCAGTTTCCAAAGCCAGGGGTTACGACTTTCTACTTCTCATGAAATTTCAATTTCTTCCATCCAGGTGCTTTTGAAATCATAAGTTTTCTGACATCCAGTAGACTGGGGAAGGGAGAAAACACTCTACAGGTGACCCGAGTATTGTGTAAAAACCCTCATCCTCTTACTTGTTTTCAATCTTTTGCCTTCCAGCATCACTTGACTGTGGTAATTTTCAGTCTGAAAAAGAGCAATCAGCTCTTTCCTGTTCACTGCCTCCACTTTGGTTGCAAGCTTATCTACCATATCTACCCCTCAGCTGTTTCTCTCCCAGGCTATGATATGCAAAAAGATTATTATTAAGGAAGTTTATTTGTTTTAAAAGGTTACTATTAAGGAAATTTGCCTAACTCAAAATGAAACAGGCTGGTTTATGGACTAGATCTTTGGAACAAGACAGAGTATGTTCAATGGAGCAGATCCTTGGGTGGGACACAGTAGACCAGTTAACCTCAAGGAAAGTTCCCCTTACAGTCTCCTTCCACAAGCCTTACTCTCATACTAGTAAGTCTGTTCACCCCATAATGACAGAGAAGTTGCTACCGTCTCTCCTCCAGGAAACAATTTTTTTTCTGACAGATCTCGCTGTTCTGTTACTTTTTGTTTCCTCACAAGGAAAAAGAACCTCTTTCCACACTAAAGAAAAGAGTATGTCCACTTGGCAAATTAAACACAGACACACACTAATGCATCCATTTTTAACAATTTACTGACACAATAAAAAAAAAAAAAAAAGAAGAAAAAGAAAAAAACGACGACGAGAGACTTCAGCCAACATCATAACAAATCCGGTTCCTGTTACCAAACCACATGTTAAGTTGGTATAACTGTTGCTCCTCAAGCGAAGCTGATGTAGCTGCAACATCTGGGAACCCCGACTGCACACCGGGCGGCGGGCAGGTGTGCGCCCTGACTTCAAACCCCCGCAGCCTCTTAACCGCTGCCTCCTTCTGCTCCCCAGACGTAAAATCCCCCTTCGTCATTAACTTTTAAGACGCACGGCGCCTTCTTACCGGACCTCCCCGGCAGCACC
>NW_009648250.1:3785001-3811178 GCF_000708025.1 Charadrius vociferus | reverse complement strand
TGCTGCTGCCGCGGCGCGGAGCTTGCAGCTGGGCACAGCTGTGGCCGCTCGGATTGAAGGCTGCTAATTGCTTAAGCCACTGAAGCCGAGTTCTGTGTAGCCACACGCCGGAGCTGCTTGCACAGAAGCAGAAGTGAAATTAAAAGGACACAGTCGATGGGCAGCTCACCTGCAGGTTACTCTGCTGTAGTAACACCGGTGCCAGTGGGAACACTTTCTCCCAGAAACGAAGTCAAAGCCTAAACAACAACTCCCCACGCCACCCCCCAACAAACAACAACCAAAAAATGCAACACCCCAACCCATATATAAATGGAAAAACTTTGAAATTCTTTGAATCCTGTTCCACCTTTGAAATGCTTTACTCCCTCCCGGTGTCACATGTAAGCTTCTTTTCTTGGTATGGCCAGAAACTTAGTAATTCAAATTCCAGATCATCTATATGATTTCCTACCCAACTGGTTACTTGACTACTGGTGACCAGAAAAAGGTCCTGAATCTCATGTATGCAGTTGTTCATTCTCTTGATAATTGAAACAGGGTTTTTTTCTCCAGTTAGCATTAAGGTTGGAAAACCAGGAAAAAAAGTCTTTTGCCTATGTGTCATAATGACAAAACACTAGCCAACTGCAACTGCTCCAAGAATTTATCCAAATTCCTATGGCAACGTTTTTCTGGTATCGCTTCTGCCTCCCCCACTCCTTAGCCCTATTTCCACCATCACAAACCCAAGGTGCATTCACAGCCTACAGTACTTTAAATACCTGCCCCAATCTGTCCCTCATTCCCACGGTTCTCTTACCGTAACTGCTCTCACTGGTATAGTTCAGCTTTGCCTGGCGAGAAGGTGCAACGTTGCGTGCTGAGCCTCCCCTTGCAGTGAATTTAGCTCTATCTGCATCTTTGTCTTTATTTCTTTTCCCTTTTCCCCATGTCTCCCTTGGTTATACCTTTCCATAACCTCTGGCCTGTGTTATTTGGGAGGTCAGCTTATCACGTGGGTCCCCCGCTGGCCTTAAAATCTATGAATCCTGTGTCGTATTGTCTGCCTCCCAGCTGCTTATCTTCCTTCTCACTCTCATTCTTTTGTTTTGTGCCTCACATTCTTCCTCACTGGTATTAATCTTCCCACTGATTTTTCTTCTAACTCCATCTCGACAATAAATAAATAAATAAATAAATCGGTGGAAATATTAATCTGAATTTGTGGCTTTTGTTCGCTGCATCATCTCTTTCTCCTCTTATTCCCCATCTGAATATTCACAGCCGGCAGAGTGCCAGGGGTTTTGTATTCTTTGCATTTTATGTCCTTTTTGCTTTAGCCTGCACCACAAAATATGCGCCAACTCACAGCCTAGGAGCAGAGACGGGGTTTACTAAATAAAAGAACTGAATGAGAAGGAGCAGGAGGGGCTGGGAGGACCAACCATCGCTGTTTGCCACTTGCGAGCAGAGGCTTTATTGCTGTGCTGTAGTTAGGATCACTATAGCTGCCTATCTTTGACCCGTGATAACAGCTCATATTTTTATGCAAAAGGACATTTAGCATAAATTTAAACAGAGAAAACAAAACATTCTTTTCACAACGGTGTAACTTTTTGCCATCTCTTAACAGATCTTTACGTTAAGAAAAAGATTCCAGCAGGGAAAACATGGAAAATACACAGTTGTAAGAAGATTTAGGAAGCGGAATCCTATGTTTGTTAGTCATATTAAAACATATGTTGCCAAGCTAACACCCTTCTCAAGATGTGTATATAAAATATAAATATTGAAAAAAAAACCCTGGTAGATTACTTTCACATAGAGCATCAGTAAGAGACAGTGGTTTTCACATAAGACTTTGCATTTTTACCTCTTTGCCCAGCTTGAATCAATCAGATTTTTTGTCACTGAATCTTAGGATTGCCTTAGGTCATGTAATTACGTTAATATAATGGACTAAAAGTATTACAGTCAAATCCTCTGAGTTTGTATACATTAATTTTATTAGACACCTTGTAACACAGAAAAAATGTCAAACAAACATGTAAGTAATTCAGTAGTCATTTTAACAGCTGAACATCTTTCGCTTTTCAGTGAAAGCAGAAGTGTAGTATTTGAATGAACATTTCCTTTAAACCAATATGCCTTCAGATTTGTTTTGCTGCTGCAGCTGTGAGATGGCTCTACTTTCTTTCTGTGTGGAAAGTGACCTTTACGAAATACCTGTCACTCAGTAGCCTTTTAACTTTTTTGACTTCCAGGCAGTTTTCATTTCTTTATCCTTACAGCCCATCAGGCTATGATTGCTCATGCATCCTAGGGCACAGCAGACCAGCACATCAGACCCCTCTCTCTTCCCTAAACTACCTTGTTTAAAACACTAATCAAATCTCTGCAGAACAGCTCTTCCCACTCCAAATAGCTAGCTGAGGTTGTTATTTATTGACAGGAGATATTTCTCATCCTATTCACTGGAGTTAGGAGTAGCAGGCGCTATTATTTCATCTCTTCTTATAATCCAGAGAACGAAAGAGCAAGGATGCCATTTGAATGCAGAAAACTCTCATGACAGTCAAATGTGTTATATATATGCTACTGAGCCAGATTCACACATTGTAAAATTAAAACAAATAGAAATCCTCCAGAGATCGGGGTGAACATCTAAGACGTTGTTAGGTGGAAAAATCCGTGTTCCACAAACAGGCTAACTGCATTTCCTGCCATATGCCAGCACGTTTTCTGCCTATCAGAAAGACTTGGCTGGAACATGAATGGAATTTCCCTGAGTACTTCCAATGGCCAAGGTTCATCTTTTAAACTCTCCCAGCACCCACCCCTTTCTCAAATGTTTGTATATATCCACACCACATAAAGGAAAGCTGTTGGTGATTTTCAAAGCTGCCCATCTTGATTTTTTTTTTTTTTGCCTAACCTAACAGCCTATGTTATTACACAAACACGTGCAGCCATTTCTGATAGCACGTGCTCAGGCAGAGTGGTTCCAGGTTTAGGTGTAGTAAGTGACCACCAGTGTTGATCCCAATCTGGTTCCATGCAGCCCTGTCAAGGATGGGCAGTCACTGAAATAAGTGGAATTTCAAAGTTATGAACCTGGAATATAATTCACAATGAGCACTAGTGTGTTAACAGTCCTCGTCAACTTCCCCATTTCTTAATCTTACTGTGCAAAGTTCAATATTGACCATTATCCTCACCTGCTACAAAGTGCTCCCCTGTTCCTCATTTACCCAAACAATCTTTCAGTCCACTCCAAGTGCTGGGCAAATGATTTATCAAAATGACAACAACAAAGCACTTAGTTCTAAAAGCTCAAATGTTTACTTTAAGTGACGATGAAGAAAAAAATGTTAGCACTCGAGAAGTCTTTAGAATCCAAAATCTTCACATCCTTTGTAGAAACTCCAGTGCTTTTCCATTACAGGGCATGGTAGAAACTCCTCTTTACGTATCATTACTACCTCACGGAATTGAAGAAAACGTGTCAGACTTTCCACTGAGTTGAACTGGACAGAAGAGCCTGTTGAAAATGAATGCATATGATTACAGAGTGTATATTAGAGTAATGGGAATCAATCGCTGGCACTATTATCTAGAGAGGTGCTAACAGCTCGGTAGAACCACGTAAGCATCAGCAACCCCTAGGAATCTGCAATGCGTCCTAGGGATCTTGTAGCATAAGACCCTGGCCATCTTATTGGTATCTCTCACTTGTACCCAAACTTCAGTGAGACAAGGGCTGTACTACACTTCGGCAGTGCTCAGGGTGAGAAGTCAACTGTCCTGGCCATTTCCAGTGATGCAACAGGAAAATGCAGTTGTTCTTGTTCTTCAGTGTCGCTTGAATTTTACATATATCCACAGAGGCATAAGTTTAGTGTGCTGCCCCAAAATTAAGGAATGACTCTCACAGGGAATTCCCTTCTTACAGTCCCAAAAGGCCTATATAAAAAGGAAGGCATACAGCTGTACACAAGAAACTGGACAACTGAAAAATGGGTATTTGCAATATTTAAATATCTGCTGGACTGAAGCAACTATTGCTATGCATGAACTTAAGGCACTTGTGTCAGTGCAGGAGAAGCTGAACTTTTACTTTTCACTGTTAAAATCAGTAACAAAGTACCACAGTAAAGATCCAGCAGTAAGAGTTGTTACAAGACATTTTCTCCGTAACAGCACAGATTCCAAAAGGCACTTGGAACTGTTGTTTTCAGTTACTTGTTTTTGTTCATCTTTTGTCCACATTTTCTCCCTTTGATACCCTTGCACCAAATACAAGAGTTGCTGAGCTGCCACAACCAGCCCACCACAGAAACTGCCAGTGAGGGAAGAACTGTCACATGTAGCAGATGTTATCAAGAGAGGGAGGGCTGTCATGAAAGTACGGGTGGCCTCTGTTTAAAAAACAAAAAAACCCAATGAAACAACAAAAAACAGTGTTCAGACACCAAGTGTCTCAACAAGCAAAAATAATGTTTTGCCTATTGGATTAAGATTTTGTAGATTAAATATCAGCATTCTACCATAAATATAACTTTATCTGAGTGAATAATTAAAATCTCTACTGTCTCTAATCTCTACTTTTCAGTAATTTTAGGTAACAGTCGACAGTTAGCAAAAGCACAGTAATTTATACATCCCAAAGCTGGCCTGACAGTTCTGACACCAGCGGTTGATATCAAAGTTTCTATATCCATAGAGATTTTTTTTTTTTTTCCCATTAGGGATGGATCACTATTTGAACATTTAATCCCTGTGTTTCTTCCTCCATATTCTGACACAGCCAACTAATGTCCTTCCCATTTCCATTTTTCTTTCTTTTTTTCCCTTTTCTCCCTCCCTTTGCTTACTATTATTTTTAATCTTTTAATACCCACTTTGATGTTTCCTTTCTCCTTTTTGCTGTCTGTTAACTCTCATCCCCTTACAAAAGACCAGCAGCTTACAGGCTGTAAGCAGCGGACAAAGGTTCCCATACTGCTATCCAAAACTCATCTTGGTGCCTTGGTTACAGAAGGCGGCTTAGTAAGGCAAGATGCACACAGGCAGGGTCTCTTCTGCTTTCCTACCCTTGATGTCCTGTTAGGTGCTCTCAATTTTCTGCCATCTTCATGAAACACAAGATAAAGTATCCATCAGTATCAATAGCAGAATGAGCTTTTCCCCCACAAATCTGGGGAAAACACGCCATTTCTTGGTACATTTTCCATCCTGTTTGCCAATAGCTTTTCTGTCACTGTTGGTATCTATTTCAGCCTTACAGTTTTGAAACCGTTCTAAATGTGTTTCAAATTCTGTTTCCACTGTGCTGCAGGTTTACAAGACCTTGTCTCTGTGGCTGCTAAGAACAGGAAAAACTGTATTTAAGGAGACTTCCTGTTAGCGGTGCAACTATATAAATGTCAGACCAGAATCTCCAGTTGCACAAAAGTTAGTCACCAAAGATTGCCACTTCTGTGCAGACTCACCATTCTCCGATCATTAAAATATCCTGAAAGATGAGTTTTTAGAAATGGCTATTCCACCAGTATCCTCCTTATTTTTTCCAAGCAAGAAAGTGCTGGAACTATCCAGAAATATGGTTAAGCATTTTATAACTATTTTACTTGTGTAAATTATTTGTAAAAGGAATTTAAATGCTTTTGCAGTTCAAGCAACATATTTCAGTCAATTTACAGGTATCAGTTAATCCACTTTCAATACTTCTGTAAAACAGGTAAAGATTATTATCACATCTGAGGGAAAGATGAACTGATTTGCAGCATCTGTTGCAAAGTCACAGGAGATGTTATTCTCCTGACTGAAATGGATCTGGTTCAGTGCAGCTAGTCTAGACGTGGGATACAGATGAGTAAGCAAACAGAAGATCTAAGAACAATACACTTAAATGTGACAGCATTTGATCTAGAGAGCCACAAGGGAGTATTTAGAACAAAAATGTTTTAAGAGTTTTCAAGTTCCTTGGGTCTTACCCACACTCCTCGCAGGAACTTAGAAACAGCAAAAAACAGTCACAATCCCGGAGTCCCAATAGGCATTGTTCATTCAGGCCAAGTAAGGCCTTTGAAATGACAGCCAGTGCCTGGCATAAACAACATTTTTGGATCCTCTGACTCTTTAAAAGGCTGCTACTGAATTGAGGCACATGCATTCTGCCCATGCTAGTGGTAATTTTGAAAATAACTTTTCTTTCAGCTGATCAAGACCTGGCATCTTGGAAAAAGAGATGTCTCTGGACAGATTGTCATTGTAAGACTAGATCTTTCTCTGAGAAAGTACGATGCTTTCCTGGTAATTTATTTAATTTTTTTTTTTACCCTCAAAATGCCTTTGCTTTTCTCCAGGTCTCTCCACAGTTCTTGATTCACTTCACTTGATATAGATCTTAATTATTTTTTCTCCTGTGAATGCTGGAGTCCAAGGTCTCTGCCTTTACAAACCAATCAGGAAGGAATGATCTTTTTCTAACAATCAGGCATACCATGCCAGTCAGACACCTGAAGTTAAGGTGTCCATCCCCTAAAAGATATAGGCCATCAGGGATTTTTGCTAATTGCTTTGTGATCCTCTATGTCCACCCCCATACCGATTTTGAAAGTACTTTTTCGCCAAGAATTTATTTATCAGGTGAGTTAAATTATTCATGCTGCATTTTTTGCATTGGTAGTTACTACCCTTTGAAAAAAAATGAAGGTAATTTATAACATCTCATGAAATAAATGAATCATTTCAGTTTGGTAGCTACCTAATGGACTATAATGACCAAATATTTCCTATCACAGCTATAATAGTGCCAGAAGGACTTAAGTGCACCTTTTGATAGCCCCTTAGCCTATGCTTCTTTCCTTCACATATCAAACACAACTCACCATGGATGATCTGTAGGTTCAGTTCATCATTTGCCTATAACTAGAATTTGTATAGCAATAATGGGAAATGTAATTAATACTTTCATAATTCCTTAGTCTACTCTGTTGCTTCTAGATAAAACTTTAGATGTGAGAAAGTAACATTTCTTCTTCCACTCAATAAAGAATAGTATTCCTCAGAAGTTCATTCTTTCTTTTTGTCCTCCAGTGAGATTAGCAAAAGCAATGTCATAAAGCAGAAAAAGAGATTAGGTATCTGGAATCATTCTTCTTCAAAAGTATTTCATAACAGTGGCCTTTCTTGTTACACTCTGTATCTGCATGGAAAAAGGACTTGCAGGTACGTCTGAAGACCAAGAATTCATGCCTTCTGTTCTAAAGCATCAGTTCTGAGGTTTATGCTGAAATCCCTTTAATTATTTTAAGTTTATTGTGGCAGAAAGTATTGCTCCCACCACACAGACCTGAAGATGTTATACTTTTTTGAGAGATTCAGCTAATAGTAAATTTTTCGGTCTCTAAATATCTGAAAAATGTAAGATACTTTATAGCTTTCTTGCAAGCATTGCCTAGATAAGTGATATAAATACAATATATTATTCCCCATTAAAACTCTTGCCTACATCATAATCTTATACAGTAACTGTTTTTTCTCTTCTCCTAGATAGATGGGGAATACGCTTGTTAGCCAGAAACAAATACTTTATATATGATACATTTTGAATTATTATTTTTCAGGGTCCTTGGATTGGTGTATCAAACGAAAAACTTAACAATATCTGAACAATGCAGGGAACTCAAAATCTCCGATCTGTTACAGAAATCCATCAATGTTGCTATAACCTATCAGGAAAATAAGAGAACACTTTAAAATCTCAGTGGCTCTTACCTTCTTTAGTATAGCTGTAACATGATTTCTTCCTCAAAAGATGAGAGGTACAATTGACATACATGCAAATACCAATTGGGAAATGTATACAACCTCTCAGAAAACAATCTACATTCAAGATTGAATTTACAAATAAACAAAATATAATAAAAGAAGTACTTTTAAAACAAAACATAATGTCTGATTCCACTTTTCTCACACAAATATTTCTATACAGCTGTCCAGATGGCCTTTCAGTTTCTCAGTTAAGTCAATCACTTTATTTAAATATCAACTTACGAGTTTGAGTTCAACAACAACAAATGCATACACTAGTATGCTTTATTAAAAGGCACTAAGATTGCTTTAAAACGGTTCATAGAGAGTATTGGTATGACTAGAAAGGTGCAGGTTCCCACCATACGTTTGAGTTATTATTGTATACTTTATTACATAACGATTCACTTGTATACTCATTTGGAAGGAAAATAAATAGTTCTCTCAAATTATTTCTAACCATTTTAGAAAACCTGAATTTATTGTACTAAGGTAGTAGATAAGAAGCAGCTACAGGGCCAACCTTGTGCAATTAAAAACAGAACACTTAAAAATTCTTGCAGTTTATAGCACATTGAGATGCAGATTGGAAGAAATGGAAGACAAAGTATAAATCAAGTTTCAGCTCAGGTCAGAACAGGTATTTGATAGAAAAAACAATAGCTCATGTTTTTCATGCACTGGCAAAACCTACAGAAGCTGTGACTTTTTATGTTTTTACGTACAGCCTCAGAGCAATTTCTAGAGCCTTCTCCTAGGCTATTATCATGTGGTGATTTAAAGACTGAATTGTTTTGTTTAGAAGCTTTGTCCCAGCTTTGTTAAAAGTCACTCCTGAAAAAAAGTAAGACAAAATTGTGATATAATCCAAACGCTCACCAAAGTAAGATCATAAGGTAGTCTCCTAAATGCTTTCATTTGACCTTACCAAAGAGTGACATCAAGAAAGTCTGTCTTCTCCCTTTCAAGGAAAGTGGTAGCTGAACTCACTGCCTCTTGAAGCTTGCTTGTTTATCACATTGCCTTTCATTTATTGCTTTCATAAGTAAGATAGAAAAGATAGATGTGTTCTAGGAAGACTATCTACAACAGTTCTGTTTGTCTTAGTCTACTCTCAGTCTCCATAGGACCACCAAAGCAGCTGAAAATGTTATAGTGCAGCTGATGAATTAAGAAGATGGGTCAGTTATCAAAGGATTTCTTTTAAAAGTTGTTTCACAAAGTAAAAAGGCTAGAAAGCTTGCATTTAAAGCTCCAAACAGGAGTCAATTTACTTACTTTTAGCAAGGCTTCTTAAGGAAACAAGGTTTCTGTATGCAAGAAAATGAGCAATGGTTACAAGCTTTAAGAAGCAAGATTCCAACTAGATACGTGGAGGAAAAAATCCACCATGAGCATGCTTAAGCACATGAGTATGTTGTACAGAGATGTTGTGGAATGTCCATCCTTGAAGATACTCAGAATTTGACGGGATGAGGCACTGAGCAACCTTAATCTAACTTGGAAGCTAGTCCTAATTTGAACAGGAGGTTGGATTAAAGACTTCCAGAGGCCCCACCTAACTTACATTGGCCCATGGTTCTGTGCAATTAGTGTCACCTAGCTACTTTTGAAGTGATTTGACAGTTTCAGAAAAACCTGACTGACGGATAAGAAAGACATTAAACTCTTAGAACTGGCTTCCATGGCATGTAGTCCTTGAGAGCTGCTTCTCCTTTTTTTTTTTTTTTCCCTTTTTGGCCTCCTAAAAAGTGATTTTTTTTTTGGCTCTTGCTGGCCACATAGCTCAACTCTGAGTCAGTCATGCAACATTCTACCTTTTACCTTGCTGACAGTCAAATAATAGCAGGTACAGGATTTTGGAAAGGGAGAGAGTGCAGATGGAGGAAGCCTATACTTCAGTCATGGTATGCAAAGTTACTGGGAAATACAGCTTTGTAAATTCTGCTGACAGAACTATGTGCTTCTTTGTAAAGTATGTAAGCACCTAAAGCAAACGCCTAGAACTTTAAAGTATTGGAAAATACTTTTAAATGTTTTGTCTGCAAGCCATAAAGAAGAGAAAACAGTATAATAGCTGCACCTTGAAACACCTCTGAGATGGAAAAATATTATGGATAGAAGTATTTGTCTACAACCTCACCTTGCTTACAAAGTACAAAATACAAAGAATATATGGTTCATCTCCTCATCGTTCACAGTCACATAAATGGGGACATTGTTTAGTTGATGAATATTCTGCCACAGGTAACAAGGAAACCACAAATATTAGATGCTAGGGTTTTGGTTTTGTGGGGCTTTGGGGTTTTAGTGGGTCTTTGTGGTTTGTTTGTTGTTGTTGGGGTTTTTTTTAAACACTTCCAAATACTTCTCCTCTCCCATAATATTATTGCCCTTATTGACGGTGATGACAAGCCACTACTTCAATAATACCCAAATCAAAAATTCAGATATACAGAATCAAGCTCCTTTAAGTCATGCCATTTTGTTAAAAACATTAATAAACTTGGGGCTCTCAGTTTACTTTTCAATCACTGAACAACATTCATCATCTTTTCCACCTTTCCTCCAAAACCATGAAAATAAGAATACTACAGTTTTCCAGTGAAAGTAGTTTCTGACATGATTGTCTGAGCCAAAGCAGAGTCTAGGGCTCTGAACTAGAGTACTACCCAGCACAAAAATATATTGCAGGCTTTCAAGAATGGCTAACATTTCTTGCATTATAATTACATGGAGCTTTAAACACATTGCAGGAAAAACATACTACAATGGGCTAGACGTATTGTTTGGATTAATACCAAAGTAATATCTTCAACCAGTTCAAAGATGCATATGAGATCCTTCTTCTGAGGAGTTTATAATTTAAAGTCTAATGGAAGATTCTTGCAAATATGCACGCGTGATGCTTACTAGTAGCCAATTTTACGCCTATCTAGGAGGTATTGAAATACTTAATAGCTTGGTTTCATTCTACTGGAGCAATTCATTTGGATTTAAATATTCTCCTGTCAAGTCAGCAGTTTCAGCTTTACAACTCCGTACTGGCACACAAGACAAGAAGGTAAGACTGACTAGCAAGAAAACTGAAATTAATTACTCCTCTATAATTTTCCAGCACTAGCAAAGCCCAGAAAGTAAACTAGTTAAAAGCCAATTTATACAGCCCAGTTTTACATTCACAATTTATTCAGCATGAAGTAAAACAGCAACAGCATTGTGTATCTGACTGGATCTTTGGAAACAAATGCAGAGGGCAAACAAATACAGCACATCCATCAGTTTCTTCCTTCAATTAACAGGGCAATTGTAGTAGATCTAAGCAAAAATGTATAAACGGAACAACAGTTCTGTAAGTTTCCAATTGTATTATGAATCTTTAATTTTGCATAATCCCCACTGTCTGTTAGAGGTTACCTTTGCTACAAAATGACTCTACACTCTTGCTACATTTCCACACAGGACTGAGCACTCAGATACAGGGTGGCAAGGAGCATACATGCTACAAGACCATTATCTTGGTAAGCAGAACTGTAACTAGTAACTATATTTGAGAAAACACGAATGTAGCTGTTTATCTGTTCAGCAGAGAAACATAACTCCTATGAGCCATAACCTGTGTAACTTTTCAATTCATAGCAAAGGGCAGTTCAACCTGGGTTTTTTTCATACATAAATGTGAATACAATCTACTACACAATCTATTTTTTGTAACTTTAAGGACCACCTCCCTCCAACTATCCTGCCCTGGCATTTAAGATACTAAGTGTATTTGCTTCTATTACAAAAAAAAACCACACCAAAACCAAAAAGGAGTGGGATAACAAAGCATTTTCTGCAGAGGATTCTCAGCTCTGGGGTTTATTTAATACTTTGCACTGTAGCTGCAGGGCCTATGTATAGCTTGCAGAAGCAGAAAGCAGTGCTTTATGGTGTGGATACACTTTCAGTTTGCAATGGCTGACACCGATTATGCACTTCACCTCTGATTTGCTTCTTACTGTCTCCCACATCAGACCTGACTCAGCACAGTCACCCACTTCAGTGCAAAGTGTTACCTGATGTTGGGCACAGTGTGGGGTTGAGCTACCAGTCTGACTTTGCGCTGTGGTCAATCAGGGTCAATCCTCCACAGCGTAATCAAACATGGTAGAGGCGAAAATACTAGGTCAAGGTGCAGTAAGCACTGTTCAAATTGTATGAATATTACAGATAGGGTTTAATGTGCAATCAACATAAAAATGTAATATTGAAAGCACAAAGTTACAAGTTCAGCCAACTCCACAAAGATCAGAGCATCTTCAGAAACATTTCCACTCTTACGTTTAAATTAGATTATTCAGCAATGCTTTTGTATCATATTTCTCCATCTAAATCCAGAAGACATTTGTCTATGCTATTATTTTGTGGAGATATTTAACTGAGTACTTAAAATGATAGGGAGTTATTTTGTTAACTACATCAAAATAACAAAATATTTCTAATTTGGACACAAGAGAATTGAAAATACTGAGCTCTGAAAAACTTAATTATTGGGTCATTTAGATCAATCCAAGTCATCATTTTTCCCTAGCACTCCTTCTCTCCCCCACATAAATCAATTTTATGCCACCTCACTTTCTTTTTCCTTTTGTATCTCTAGTATAGCCTTTGCATCCACCATTAGGTTTTCTAGGCAGTTAAAAAAAATCTTACTCTTAAATTCCTTGGTGACAGCTGCCTCTTTTCCAGTGCATCGCAATGTTTTCACAACTTCTGTTTCTGGCAAGGATGCGGTTTTCAGCTGCATATTGCTCAGGTCAAAGCTCCCATGAGGCTGAGCAATGGAGACAGTACCAGGAGTCTGATGGTGCTGGTTGTGGTTGCTGGGATCCCTCGTGATAAAATTCCTTTCTGAGAGCATAAAAAGGTCAAGACTACTTTGTTCTAAGAACAAACAGTATTATTTAACGCTGGTGGTTTAATGGTTTAACGTACAGAGCAGTTACACTTTTTATTTTTCTAAACCGCTGAAATTTTCACTTAGCCTCACACAACCTAACATGTAAGGGCAGACTTTTCTCTGCTCCTTTACCAGCCCAGCCACGGCTGCTGTAAGATGAATGAGGTATTCTCTCTCTTTTTCTTTTTTTTTTAATTTAGGTCTTCCTTGGCAAAATTACATTAAATGTCACTCAAATTTAACTTGAAAAGTAGCCTATTAAAAACATGCCTGTGTTCATTGCTTGTCTCAAGGAAAATAGAAACACACAGTATCACATATGATCACAGCAAAACTATTCTCATTTGCTTTCATGCAACCTTATTGAGCTTAGCTGCTCATTTTATGCTAGATACCTGAACTAACACTAATATAAACCTTCTGAAAGAGCTCCCACGGTTCATCCATTAAGAAACCATCTGGATTCCTTGAAAACAGTCTTTATTCCACACAACTTCGGGGTCTTTCATGAACTAATGGTGAGCAAGAGTTGTTCTAATCTTTACAGTGGTTATTAAAGGCAGTAAGGGATTGCCAGACCACAAGAATTACACTAGTCATACCATTTTCCAAAGACCATCTTTCTGAAATAGCAATCTGCAAAATGAACGTACATATCATGCTTACTGTAACAACTGGATATGCTTTTATTTTAAGCCACTTTGCTGGAATTTCAATGTGAGATATCTAACATCAACATCTGCTCTGCAACTGACATCTGCTCGTCAGCTGACATCTGCTTCTGAATCCTTGTTATTCTTGGTCACTTTTGAGCAAACATTATGTCATCATTACATCTATCAGAAAGCACAGAGGAATAAATTCCAAACCATATAATCACTGTTTCTTCTGCTTTCCTATATACAGATACTCTAATAGTATTGTTTATTTTCTTAATGTTTAGTTCTCATTCAGACTTGAATACAGTAATTCCTGCTTTCTGCTAGTGTGATCCTAGCAGAGATTAAAGGCTCAGGATCAAAGAAGGAACATAACATGAAATTTAGTTAGGATTTAGACGGCTAATTTCAAATTATAATCTTTAAAGCTTCTGTTAAACACCTGCACTGCTGGGACTGCTTTACTTCATGAGCTCTTCAAGTTTTTTGTATTAACATTCCTCAGGTACCTAAAAATCTGCTGCTATACAAACCTTGAAGCACCTTAATCTCAACCAAGCTGAAAAGCTGGAACATTTCTTATGCTAACAGCCACAGAACAGCAACTCCTTCACCTGTCTTGCCTAGGGACCTTGATTTGGTAGAGGTTCTTAGGACATGCTTCCTAAATTTGGCTCTATACAAAATTCAGTGGTAGCTGCTTCTTTTTGTTAAAAGATGGCTAGATACAGCCACTGCCTGTATAATTTTCTTCCCAATTCCCCATCCTCTTCATACAGTAGCTCAATGAACACTAAGCTAAGATATGGGAAGCTGGAAGGAGTGTCGGGGAGGGGTATATAAAATAATAGCATTCTTCTCCAAAAACAACTCCTCAAATTATCAAGCTCCAGTTTTCTTTTTTAACGATGATCTGGGATGCATAGAAAAAAATCAGTTCATTAATACGGAAAGAAAAAAGGAAGATTAATTCTTTACAATAGCAGGATAAACTTCTACTCTAGAATATAGACAGGCTGTAAGTATATTAGAAAGATAAAAGAGCACCTGGGAACGTCCCCAGGCAAGTGGCACAGAATAGCTCACATCCACATCAGCAAACTTTCCAGAAGGCTGGCTGCCGGCAAAGTGCCCCTTGGGAACAGCCCTTGGAACAAGCTAACTCCTGAACCAGGCCTGGAAACTATTCAGGAGCTGCCCAATGCCTGCAACTGTTCCCACAATACAACAGTGCAGGTTAATCCTCTTCTGGAATGATTTAAGATACTGTTTAATTTCCTACTATCTATCTGGCCGTATAGTATCTGAAATGGAACTGAAACTGAGAATGCTTTGGCTTTCCCTCCCTCAATTTCTCACCTACGGCTAAGATCTTGGTAATGCCTAACCATTAAACTACATATAACAAAAGAACTTCTTCAAATATTCTTCCCCAGATTTCCCTGGTCTATTTGCAAAAAACAGGGGAAAAAAACCCACTTACTGATCTTAGGGCTGATTTTTGTCAAGAGTATTTTTTGAATAAATGGATTTCTCCATTTTAGAAGTTACAATGTTTACCATAAATTTTCCATGAGAGGAATAATTTGCAAGAACTACTGAAATATTCAAAAGCCTGTTAGAAAGATAGGAGACTAAATCCATTTTTAAGTCACTTACACCTGGTATAAGCTTAAGTTACTAAAGCAGGGCAATGTAAACTCATCATTTGGATGCTCTCAGCCTGAAGGAAATCCCAGTAGAACATGGTAGTCTGAATATCAAATTCATGATTTTAAAGTATTATCTTTTAATTTACTTTTAGTAAGTTAAGAACTGACCAAGCCTGGTATTCTAGTTCATGTGAGGTGCAGTGTGTCATCAAATTAACAGAACCAATCACAAAAGCCCAAAAGCTTTTCAGACTCCAAGTGCAACTGGGTGTCAAAGTGACTTCAGTTTCCCTAGGAACACATTATTTATCAAAATTAGGCTGAAGTTCTTAAGTCTGCCACGCAGTTCTGAAAAAATTGTTCAATGTCATTTTGTCCTATCAATGCACTCTGTTTATGACTGTTTATTTTTAAAGAATGAAATATCCCCCTAGTTACTACTGTTGTTTGGGCATACTTGGATTTCCACCTACACAGATTATTTAATGTGATTTTAAGATGTACATGCAATTAAATTTATGCTAGTGTATCTGAATGGAATAAAGAAGTATTAAATTAGCTTATTAAAAACTTCACTACATATTAAATATTTTTAATGTCAAATGTTATGTAAATATTTTTTACATAGCAACCAAGTCATTAGTAATTATTCTCTTCATACAACCAATTTACGGAAGAAAAGAAACATAATTCTTTAGAGATCATGTCTAAACTCTGGCACTATTTATTTTTCAAGCATGTAGCCCAGAAAAAAATAAGAAAGCAACAGAGGAATTTTGGAATTTAAGCTCATCAGAAATCACTTTCTACGGCTTTCAGTCATGGCAGATACGAGATTTTAAGTGGTACATACCCAAAGGCTCTCTTTCTTGTGATGGTAATTCCAGGTCACTAGAAACTGACACTTCTTCAACAAGAAATTTTGACAACTGTGTCCCAAGATATGTAACCTGTACAAACAAAACTAAATGGATAACTGGCTTTTTCTGATAGGTGTAAAGATTTCACTTGTCTTATAAAACTGAGTTTATACAGTCTAATCGGTGTCAAGATCAAGCAGAAATTCTGCTAATTGGAATTCTAAATTTAAAAAAGCGTAATACAACCCACCTGCAAACTCTTCCAGTATTTTTGCAACATTTGTCCCTGTCACCCTAGCATTTCAATAAGCTTGCTGCTTTTTATTCTAACTACTTTTCAGCTTTTTCTGTCAGTCTTTTAATCATCTTTAAAATGACTCTTACAATGCACTGATAGCTTATATAGTGGGCATTCCACATTCTTTCAACACTCGTAACTATTTTGTCGCTGTACAGCTACAGCTATGTAGTTCTTTCTTTGCTGTGTCTTCATTAAGAATAAGAAGACTTTTTAAAATTCAGGCTGGTACCCTCTTTTGCTTTAAGAACAGTAAGGAGATCCAGATTAGTGAAACTTGTTATTGCCATTTATTATTGCTATCTTGGGGAGTAAAATCAGGCCTACCTTATTCCACACATACTTCCATGTCACAGAAATATCACTTCCTAGTAGGTCTTTAACCCACTGAACTGGATTCTCCAGTATTTGTCTTTTACTGGTTCTTATCTTGCCATTGTTTAAAAGCGTGGCTTTATGGCTAAATTCCTAAAAAGGAAAAATGAAGAAATAATTTTCAACTCATAAATTAACAAATCTGAATTAAAACGCTAAAGAAAATACAGCTGAACAGTTGCAGCGAATTCTGTTTTCCCCTGAAAAAAGTTAATGAATTTAATGCCACTATCATAAACTGTGGTATGTAAAATAGGAGGATTTATTCCACCAGAATAAAATGTTTTGGCCACACAAACACCACTGTCGGAGGACAAATCTCCCTATGTGTGTTTATTAGAGCTGTATTTGCATCTTAGTTCCTCTTAGACATAACATGGCTGTGAATAAATTAATTTGCAACAGTGAACTCAAGAACTCACAGGAGGTGAGTTTCTGCAATAAGAAAGTGTTACTCAAATGCAATTTACCTTACACATGTGGAACAAATGCATGTCACAGTGAAATTCCAGCAATGATTCAAAGATGAAACATGCCTGCATAAAAACTTCACTTGTGTCAAGGGACATCACTTACACGTTTTAGGAGGAAGTTGACAGCCTTATCTTATGCAAAATTAAGTACAAAAGAATTTATTGTTACTGCCTCTTTGATACTGCTAATACAGTCCAGTTCTGCTAACATATATGCACCTCTAGAAGCATGGCTTATAGTTGTTTATAGTTCAGTAATGCAAAAATTAGCTGTTGATAAACTATGTTCAACTTAGTAAGGTTGCTTAGCATGCCTGAGGTTAAACAATCAGAATAAGAAAGTGATCCAACAACAAATTTTGAACCGCCTCCTAACATATCCACTGGCTTGGGGTGTCTATAAGAATCTAAATTAAGATGTTAAATACAAATATTTTGATGAATACTCAATCCAGTTCACAGTTTCATAGCTTAGGTCTACAGCATTCAAAAACTGTGTTCTGCCTGCCCAAAGCTAACCTTCAGTAAGAAGTACATCTCTATCACGATAAAGAAGCAAACTTAACTGATCATCTCCTCTTTGCAACACACCGGCTTCTAAGCTTCATTATCTATAGCACTGTCTTCCAAAACATAAATGAGTGTAATTTTCATTCTAGTAAAAATCACTGACTTCTCTACATTCCAAACATCAACATTCCAATACAGGGTTATAATTTCTTAAGATCCACACGCATCAAACCGGTATCACAGATAACAGTTTTGAGAAATGACAGTAAGCATACTGAATTCTTTATCCTTCTGTTTAGTCATCCTAAGGTTCAGAGGAATATTACATGTCCTTTAAAGAAAAGAAGCATGTGTATGCTATGGGCTACGACATGGCCCAAAGTAGAGGCTTGTGACTTACTCACGCTGCCTTATGTTACAAAACACAAGACCACACAAAATCACCACTCTCAGCAGAAAAGCATTCCCAAGCAGATTATATGTTCAGAAAAAGGAGTCTTTTCTACATTAACTACACCTGGTGAGTTGGCTGAAAAGAACCTTTCATGTTTTAATCAGTATGTTGCCCTGGAAATTAACTAGCTCGCAGCTGGGAATTCAGTCAATAATTCCATCATTTGCTCAATACCACGCCAGTACCCTAGCAGCTGCCTCGCAAATCTGCTCTGTATTTGGAGGCACAGGGACATGCTTTTGTATTAAAAAAAAAGAGGTTTCTTTTTCTTTCTATTTTTTTTTTTTTCAAATATGGTTCTTACTAGACTGTAAACTATAGAACCAGCTGGCATGTAAGCAAGTAATTTTGCATATATTCATGTCTATCACAGCACTATGAAATCCTTGATGTCACATTTATTTATTTGAGGGACTTGATAGTTGCTTCCAAGAATCACATTAAGTCATCAAAACCTTAATGTTCCTGCTCCTTCCAATATGAAAATCTGGCATTATATAAAGTAGACTAATCAACAATTCCACTCTGGTTCTAGCAATAGGAAATGTTAACATATGGATAATACAAAGTTAAACACAAATTTAATACAAAGTTAAACACAAATTTTACATATGCAATATTCTGGGTGTTAAAATTAAAGGCTGACATTTTCCTTTAAAACTTATAAAAGATCATCTGCAACCAATGAATAAAAATTTTCAATACTAAGTGCTGAAGATGCATATTAAACCATGAAAACTGCTGTTTCCCCATTTTAGTATTGGTTTTTTTTGATTATATGCTAATATTAACATTACTATATCTCAACCATTACCTGCAGTTTGAATTCTAAAACATTTTCTCCTGGCTTAATCCTTCCCGATTCAAGTAGATCTATCAGTTGAAGCTTTTTCTTATTTTTTCTTCCATACCTGACTTGTTTTTGTCCACATTCCTGATTGCTATAGCTCTGGGAAGATTTTTCACGGAGTTTTGCTGGATAATCTGTATCTGAGGTAAGACTTGTAAGCACAGAGTTGGCATTAAATGAGTTCTCACTACTCCAAAACATCATTTGCTGCAGAGTATTAGGGAAATTCTTTGTAGATGTTGACAAAATTACTTCCTGCTGCTGCTGGAAAGCTGTTTTCTTATTTACATATCTGTGCAGATCCTCATCTGTAAGAACCTGCTGGCAGTCACTGCCCGGCTGATAGACATTGTTATTGACAACAGTGCTTTGGGGTTCTACAATATTTAATGTGTTGGTCACTGAAGTGGGATTTAAATACTTGATTCCTTGTTCTGCAATTGCTACACAATCAATGTCTTTTTGCTGTGAGCACTTTGTTTTAGCAGTGGAAACAGTAGGTTCTGAAGGCAATGTCACCACTTCTACAGCATTTTTAAGCTTTGACATGTTGTCAAAGGGATATTCTCTTACCCTGCTTTCGGATGCCAAAGCATGCTCAGAAGCCTCTTTGCTTCTAATTGCTTCTTTATTTGCTACTGTCTCATCCAAGCAGATGTGTGGATGTTGGCTGCATTCCTGAGCTGAAAATCTATTTTCTAAAGAGGGATGTGCTCCTACTCTGTTTCCATTAGGCGTGCTGGCACCAAGCCCCATACTAAATGCAACTACATCAGGACACACGATTTCATCAGCAGTTAAACTTTGTCTTTTGTCATTTCCACAGGAAATAACTAAGTTTGAGATTTGCTTCTCTGAACATGATGCACTGAAGACTTGCTTTGTTTTTCTGTAATTTTGTATTTTCTGGACTAATTCTTCCTGGCTTTGGACAACAGTCAACAGACGCTTTTGCCTAGAAGCAAGGTTAACTAATTGTTTCCTCAATGCTCCTTTTTTAAAAGAATCCACTGAAGCCCTACAGAAATAATAATAAAAAAAAGTAATAATAAGAACACCAGAGTTACTGTAAACACAAAATAAAAACACTTCAATAGACATACCCCACTAAGAACAGGAATGTTTCAAAGGATTCTGCCAACACCAAAAATTTGAAAAATCTTTTTATAATATGTAAAGTTTATAGTTCAAATCCCAGACTTATGTACAATAAACTGCAGAATGCCATCTAGAAGTAGGATGCAAAGCATTAAAACTTCAGTAATATCCTCGTCCCCCTACACTACCCTTAATTCATAGATTCAAAACTGGGTCTGTATTACCACTGGCTGCTCTTTTCTCACCACGAATCACAATAGTTCACTGAATTCAATGCCTTTGTGGCTCTAATTTGGAGCCTTTTAAAATGAACTCAGGCTGAGCTACCGAAGGGTACTATCAGAATTTTTTTAAAGTGTACACAGCAAAACATTTTGTGAAGCCACAACTGTAATAATACCACATGATCATTAAGAAAAGAGGACAGAGCAGTTTAGGATATTGTATGTTAGTTTGGGAATGTCTCTCCCTTCATCAGATGCTAGTCCCTAGCTGACCTGCTCTCCCTGTAGGACTCCTTCCCTGGGTGACATGATCTCCTTCCTTATTTTCTCCAATTCCTTTGGCACAAGTGCTCAGCATAATACTCTTTTCTCCTAATTCCCCCCTCACAGGACAAGTGATGGCACTACCATTCTGGCACCATGCTGGGAAGACAGGGGAGTACCACAGGGCGTGGGAAAAGGAATAGCAGGATGGTTTACTTTTAACTCCACCCACAGCAGAGGTGCCATGCAAGTAACACCATCCCAGTCTTGGAAGAGCGAGACTGTTGAGGGGATCAGGACAGAGGTACAGCAAGACCAGTTGGTGCAGAACAAGGACAGCTAAACCACAGTGTGACAGTACTGCTCTCTGCACTGTGACATCGCTTGCTATCACATGCACTTAGAACCCGTGATACGATCAACACATCAGCATATAGTTGATCGCTGATATGAGTAAGCCTTGACAACTATGGACTCCTACACAGGCCAGTGAGGCCCCACACACTTTTCTGGCAGTGTTTCTTCAGGGAAGTTTTGTTGTTGTGTTGCTATACAGGTATAGAAGAAGCTGCAACTGAAGCAGCACAGATAGTGTGACTGAAATGACAAAGGCAAAGTAACTTACAGCCACTAACAAATACGATGCTTTTTTTTTTCATTTTTCTTAGGTGAGAGATATGTCTTAGTATCTTCAAAGGAACAGACAGAAATGGAAAAATGTTAGTAGTAGTAGCAAATGTAGTAGTATCTCTCCCCGGGCCAACTAAATGAACAACAGAAAGATGCAAAATGGGATGATGCCTCCTGATTTTCTGTACATTTATGTACCATTTCACAAAAGCTAATTAGTTAAAAATAAAATCTTCATGATATAAATAATAAAAAGGAAATGTAATGTAATTTGGCATGTAGCTCATTACTGTTGATGGATAGCTGTTGCATTAGCTTCAGGGTATCTGCAATACCCAGAAATATTTATCACTTCACCCTGGAATACAGTTTCACTCTCAATATTAGACGGCAAATAAGTTTGTGTAGATATGAATTTTACTGTTCTTCTTTCTTCAGTCACTAGTTCATTTACAAGGATGATTTGGAACCTTCACTTCTCTTCACATGAAGCCCTCTTTTTTTTTTTCATTATCTGAGTAATCTATGTATCTTACAGTTTATAGCTGGCAAAATGGTCTGCAACAGAAATGTTTCAGTGTTTTTGCTCTGCCAGCTTATGTGTTTTGCCATGGAACTATCTGGAAGCTGTACACTGTTGCTTTTACATGACCAAACAAATACTACTCGCAGAAACAATATGTAGACATCCTCAAGAGATGGCCTAGAAGCATCGATTGAACACGATGCTGCATTGTTAGCTGAGGACTCACCGTATGACCAGCAGTCAGGTAGTCCCTCTTAGAAGGAAGTAAAAAGAGGCCTTGTGAGAGCTAGCAGCAGGGAGCTGACAATTTACATAGTCCAAGCTCACACTGAGGTGAGCACTTCCAGCTTACGTTTGAGGTGTCTTCACAAAAAATAAATGTCTGCAAGCATGCTTCAAGCCATTGCTCTTAATGGCTCTCATGGGCTGTTGGTTGAACACTCCCAAACTAGGGCTGCTAAAGAAACAAAACTGGAGGCAGGGACACTAAAAGTACTGTCTGAGTTACTACTGCTTTCCTCCATGATGCTGCAATTGTAATCTAATTACTTGGTACCTCCATTTCCTAATATCTGCTTAAGTATTTTTCCACACCTTTTGTATGTCCACTACATAACTTCAATGCTCACTGTGTGCACAGCAACTGATTAATATGTGTTACCTAAACCCTAAAGTTCTTCCTTGATGGAAACTCTTACTGCAGGTAACTGAAGCCAATACGGATCATAGTTCTGCAAAACCTGAATGAAAACCACAAGTTTTACTTTCACACTACTATATGCTGACCTTCTAACAACCTCTATCACTAATGCTATAAAGAATAGCCTCCTATAAATGCAATCCTTGTATTCTACTTACCTGTATTTTTTAGCAAGGGTATCCCTTTCTGTTTTCTGTTTTGCAAGCGTTTCATTCAAAGTATTTTGCATCTGCGACAGCCTTTGAATATACACATCTGTCCAATATTTTGATATAATCAAAATAATGATGGCAATAAGCAGTAGAAAATAATTACAGTAATAACATTTTAGATGTAGCAAATACACACAGAAAGTATGAAAATATTGTTACAGCAGTGCCTGTCATGCATACTGACAGCTCTTTACAAGTACAGTACTTTTAATGAAATCCTTCATAGAAAGAATTAAATAGAAGTTTAACTTAAAAGGAAACAGTCCAAGTACTGGAAAATTTTTAAGTGCAAGTGCCTCATCTGGGAAATTACTAAGAGAACAGGATAGATAAAAGAACTGTCCTGTGGATAATAAGCACTGAAACTTTTGAAGTTCTTTGTGTTGCAAGAAGCTACATAACATGACAATTATATGTGAGGCTACCTGCAGAAGTTACACCAGCTTAAGAAGGTGGCTAAAACCCTTATGTTCGAAGTATTATAAAATAGTTTAATGAGTTTAGGCTCTTCCAAGTTACGTATAATGGTAAAAACATATGTATCATAGTTTTACATAGTTTTGAGTCCATATTATAAAATAAAACTAATTATAAGTTGTCCCTTTTTGTTAGCTAGATTTTTCTAAAATAAAAAAAGCAATTATAAATTCTTCTTTATATGCCATATCTCTTAGCAATATAATATAAGGGAGACCTCAGAAGTCATGACCAGTGGATACCACTGGGATAATATACTGAACATGTAATCTAATTCCAGGACAAATTCTAAAACAGAAAATACGAGCTTTCCATAATCATGAAAAATGGGAAACTACAGGATTAAAAATGGCATTTATAAAATGTTTCCCCAAACCTGTTTCATAGTATCTACCAGTATTTACTTTCTTATTAAAATAGAAAAATACACAAATACTGCTCTTATTAACGCAGCTTAATAGGGAATTTGTATCTATTATTCACAGTAGGTTGTATTGCATGCAAATACCTTGACAATTTTATCTGGCATTATAAGTTTGTTAATGTACTTCTGCGTTCTTGTTCAGTCTTGTGCCTCTTCATAAGTAATAACTCTGATTTAGTTTTAGAGGTGCTAGATTATAAATGCTTTTGTCAGTAATGGTAACAGATCATCATGTTCATTTCTCTAATATGCCTAAACGGGAAAAGTCTGATAGTTTTATTTTGCTCATTTATGAAATTGCACCGATCTCTGTCTATAGGCTTCTGCCTGTTGTATCATGTACCTGTTTGTAAAATATTTTTCAAGAAAACATAGAGATTTTAATTAACAGTTCATATGCCATAAATTTGAGTTGGAAGCTATGAACCTGCATAATTCCATATTTCACATTTATTTTTAAAGGGATAAATTGACTACTTTAAATATAATTTGAAAGCTCCACCCTACATTCAGGAAAATATATTTAAAAACACCCTTTCCTTTCTGTCAAGAAGCAGAAGTGTTTCACGGGCATGAGCTGCTCCAAAGTAAACAGCCCTGCCTAGATGTCAAGGGCAGCTGAGGAGAGACACTTTGGTCAAAGGCCTTCCTGCAGCAAGCTTTGCCACTTGAACAGTCATGGCACAGACACAATAGACTCAAACTGCTACAAAGCACTAGCATCGTGATCTCTGAGGAAGTCAGTGTCACTCAGCAGGCTCTTGAGATTAATCTGAACTGAGATTTGATAGCCTAAGACAAATTACACCTTCAAGCAGCAGCATTTCTGAAACTGCCCATCATCCACAGTGTCTGTCTTAAAGATTTCTCTTTTTCCCCTCATAAATTATTTTAGGCTCCTGAACGTCCAGCCACACTAGAATGAAAAAGCTGCATCTGTTACTTTACATACAGACATAGCTGTTCTTGATCATGGAAGGGCTTATGTACTTGTAACTGAATAATGTTGCCAACAGTGTGTATTCTTATCTAATGATCCCTTTTTATATGATTAGATTGACTTGAAACACTTGCATCCAAGCAGGATGCTTCCCTTTTTTGTCATCATATTCATTCCTATGTAAACTGGAAGTACTTCAGAAAGTGCACTTACCTGGGAGCTGTTATTAAAATCTTATTCTCTGAAACTCTATTTTCCAAAGGAGATATTAAAATATATTACATGCAATACTATTTAAAAAACAAGTATACCACCAAAGATATTCCCCCCGCCCCCCCCCCCCCAAAAAAAAAATAAAAGCAGAAACAACTTGAATTCACATCTACCTGCATCTTTCGAAGTTCTCAGTTCAAGCAGCAACAGTTCTTTTAGCTTCTCTTCTGCATCTTCTATGGCAGCAACAGACTCCTGTTAACACACACAGAAATGTTAGAAGCAGAGCCAAGAGCACCATAAAAAACACAAGCCACAATGCACAGTCTGCAGGATAGGTATTGGTGGACTCAAGCCATTCCAGACAGGGAATTACTGTGTAAAGGCAATGGGGGCACTGGTAGGATAGAAATACATAGTGCCAAAGGTTTGCTCTGCAAGGGGCTGTCACAGCCTGGTTTTGCTTAGTTTTCAAACTAGTCCATGATCAAAGTCCCACCCCCGAGCACACTGCAGGGATTAGGCAGTGAATTTCACCATGACAGCATCACCTAGACAATGTAAGCATAGCCTACAGATACGAGCAAGAGTTCTCTTAACATACACTTGTGCAAAAATCTTCCTGCCTGTTTTAAATTAAGATTAAACTACTTCTAAATACCTTCACTGTCATGAAGAAAAATCATTACTCTTTCAAAGAGCCATTTTGGAAATGTGATAAAAAGCCTTAGGATTCCTGACCTTTTTTCTATTCATACAGGCAATAAGAAATGTATGTAAGTACTGACTACTGTTTGTACAATAAATATAAGTACATAGGAATCATGAACAGAGAAGTGATAATATATACACATATACTGTAAACCACAGCTTATATACTATAAGCTTCTGCATGATGCTGTTTTTTACATACATTCTAAAGAGTTAATTATTTAAATGAAATTTTTATGTTATTCAGTCAGTAAATGACACTATGCAGTACTACACTATGAAGCAGTTTAACAAAACTCTATTATCTATACTTACAACACTGTATTTCTCATGTTGTGTCTCCAAAGCTGCATCATCATTTTTACAGTAGTCGCAACAAGGACGTTTTGATCTTCTTGACCCAGAAGGATATTCCCTCTCTCCGCAATTAAAAAAAAATGAATAGAATTTAAAACGAATTTGCAGGAGCATAATAGGTTAGATTAGCCAATATAGGTTACAAAGATGCAGTGGTAGATCACATCATAAAAAAATATCTTGTATATGCAAACGAGATCAAATTTAGGTAGCATAAGGAAATAAGTCTTCAAAGATACCACTTTCAAAACCACAAGGTTCCTCTGAAGGGAAATATGGATAATAAAGAGTCAAATATGTCCTTATGCCTCATTTTCTCAGGCAAAAAAACAAACTTATGATTCCTATTTTCTGAAAATAAATAAATAAATAAATAAATACAATTCAGTGGTTAACAGAGTTGAAAATATCAGTGCCAGGCAACATACAGCTCTGCAAATCAGCAGCATTCTAATGTACAGTTTTTCCTTAAGACTACAAGGTAATCCTATGATTTATATTATGAAACAAACATACCTGTAACTTCAA
>NW_009648250.1:3762439-3784984 GCF_000708025.1 Charadrius vociferus | reverse complement strand
GCAGCAGGAAGTACAGAGTCCATAGTACTATAAGGCTTCAGCAGTTCTTTCATTTCATCATCATAAGCTACATCCAAAGCACTTTTCCCTGAACCACTCCTCTCACAGGGATTCGCTCCATGCTGTAGTAGAATCCTGGCCGCCTATTATATATTATTATTATTTGTATTGTGATTATTCTTGTTGCAGACTTATAAAACAACTATATGTAGTATATCTATTATAAATCACAAATAATAAAAGTACAAATAAGATACTCTAAAACCTGTTACACTTGCAATCCCAGTTAAAAAATCAAGTTTAACTGGCTATTATAAACACAGACTTGTATCTTACACTTCTAATTTTTCCCTTAAAATGCACAAATAATTCACAACTTGACATTAAACCTACCAGCTTTTTGGTATTTTTATAGACAGCAATTACAAAACTTCATATATCTGAACTAAAAGGAACTAGTCAATTGTATTAAGACCAAAGTGCAGAAAAGAAGTTAACTTTTTTCCTTTAATTATTTAATAGTGGTTTTGGTTTTTGGTTACACGCACTGATGATTTTTTTCCTAATTCCAAATCACTTGCAAGTCCGCTTAACTGTAAAATGTGAAAATGAGATTAGTGGTGTCAGTGCAATCACCTACCCCCTAAAATTCAGATCATAGGAAAGTGGTGATGAGGTCAGAGCTTGGATGGTAAAAAATTTTCATACGTATGACTTCTCACCCCCTCATTTTATCTTTGCTCACAGAAAACATAAATGTGATGAAATATCAGCTCTTCTGACAGGAATAGAAGTGGTTTGTTTGAGCCAATCTGGCATCATCTTTTTATGCTCAGTTCCCTGGAACTCACTGTGCCAAAACAACATTGTATTTACTTGTGTGCAGTTCCGGGCCCCACAACTTAAGGATGTGAAGGTTCCTGAATGCGTCCAGAGGAGGGCAACAAAGCCGGTGAAAGAGCTGGAAAGCATGTCCTGTGAGGAACGGCTGAGGACTTTGGGTTTGTCTAGTTTGGAGAAAAGGAGGCTGAGGGGCGACCTCATTGCTCTCTTCAGCTTCCTGAGGAGGGGAAGTGGAGAGGGAGGTGCTGAGCTCTTCTCCTGGGATCCAGTGATAGAACACATGGGAATGGTTCAAAGCTGCGCCAGAGGAGGTTTAGACTGGATGTTAGGAAGCATTTCTTCACGAAGTGGATGGTCAAACACTGGAACAGTTTTCCTAGAGAGGTGGTCGATGCCCCAAGCCTGTCAGTGTTTCAGAGACATTGGGACAACACCCTTAACAACGTGTTTTAACTTCTCGTCAGCCCTGAATTGGTCAGGCACTTGGCCCAGATGATGATTTTAGGTGCCTTCCAATTTAAATAGTCTAGTCTATTCTGTAGAACCATGGAATGGTTTGGGTTTGAAGGGACTGTTTAATGCAAAAAAAAAAAAAAAGAGAAAAAAGGTTGATTTTTAAACAACAGGCCTAGGGTTTTTTTCTTTACAAAAAAGAAAATTTTTCCGACGACGGTGGAACAGGTTGCCCAGAGAAGCTGTGGGTACCCCATCCCTGGAAGTGTTTAAAGTCAGGTTGGACGGGGTTTTGGCAAGCTGATCTAGTGAAAGATGCCTCTGCCCATGGCAGAGGGGTAGGACTAGATGCTCAAATTGAGAATGCTCAATTTCAGTATTATTTTTAAAAAGCCCAATATGTGGGAGAGAACCATGGGGAGCTTCTGAATTTTTCTGATTCATCTGCTGGACTTAAAAGGTCAACTAATTGCACAATTTCAACTATTGCTATTGAAAAATATTTCCCTAATTTTGATCACTTTAAAGAATTTGATTTATCTCCTAAATGCAAATCTACACTAAAATTTTATTAGTGACTTTGACTTTCCTTATTTAAACCAGGATTTCACTTTGCTCACCTTCTGCTAGAAATCAGGCTCAGGAAATCAAATGTAAAAGAAAAATGTACCTCTAAATAATTGCCAGAAACAGCATCGTGTATTGGCAAAATACCATCCACATTTCTGCTGTTAACGTTAGCATCAGCTTTCAGTAATTCTAAGATCACTTCAGTAAATCCCCTATTGGAAGCTTCATGAATTGCTGTCCAACCTAATAAAAGCAAAATGACACACACAGCATGCATCTGATTTGTAAAGATCCACACAGATCACTAATTAGTGATTATAGATTTTGCTGCATTTGCTGTACTACAAGCAATGGACTACTCTCTTTAAGACAAATCTTATACAAACAATCACCTTGAAATGCTGAGGTAAATTATTTCCTGTGTAATTCAGTTTACTTGAGAGAAAAAATGTATCCAATATTAAGCAGAAAAATATTGTTTACTTTTCTACTACACTACTAAAAATAATTAAAAACCCAAAACAATAGAATAGAAAGACTCTAAACACTCTGAAGAATAATATTAACAGACTGATTTCTAATCCCAGTGGCATTTTATAATATCAAGTCTGAATGTGCTTCACATGTGTATATATTCAGGTGCGTACGCATTAGCTGTCCCAACGAACTTTCAAGTTCACTTTCAATACATATCTCTGAAAATGTTCTCTTCAGCAGAGGAGCAAGACCCATTTAATGCCCCTGCTGAGAAAAAGGTTGCATTAGCCTCATGCTGAGACATAAAATACAGGGATTCACTGATTGTGCTTGCACTCATTGAATGACTTCCTTTCCTTGTCACAATTATATAATAAATCATGAATCCATAATTATATTAAAATTACATAAATAATATAAAACCATATAGACCATAAATTATATAAAATTGTATCATAAAACAAGCCCAAAAGAGAGTAATTTTCAAACCTGCATAGTCCTGTTCATTGACACAAATTCCAGATGATATTAGAGTTTTCACCAAAGACAAATCTCCTCTCCTAGCAGCAATATGCAGCTGAGTTTCCCCTTTTTCATTTCTCTTAGTTTTTGTCTTTCTCTTAGCTCTTGTATTACAGGCACCATGTAAAATTACAGCTTCTTTTCTGGTAGACAGGGAGCATTCTAAACACATACCAGGTGTTCATTAGGAACCACAAAAAATGTTTCATTATAAATGAAGAATTAAACTTCACAACCCATTTGAATTCATGTAAATGTGTGCAATCCTTTTGCCTTAATTATTCAATAATATCAATTGACTACATCAAAAGGTTAAAGGTACTGTGTAACAGTTCAGATAACAAACAGACCCTATGCAAAAGAATCTACAGTTCAAATATAGATGACTTAACAAGGGTACAATGTATGAGGGATCAACAAAAAAAGGTAAACAAGGTCGAAGTCTTGTACTGTACAGAAGTAGGGAGTATGTTATATGTCTCCATGGACTGCTTTCAAGTTAGGAGGCACGCCTGCTAATATATAAAGTACACACATAAAGGTATTTAAGAAACTATATGAAAGTGAAGACTTGTCCATCACCTCTTTTCTGTTCCTAATTCTGTGTCAGGGAAGAGATAGGTTTCTACATAAGGCATTTTTATAGCTGTGATGTGAAAAAGTCCTGTAGACTGATTACAGATCTTTGATTAATGTCCAGTGACATAGCTGAACTGCCTTTTAATTGGACCCATAATTGTAAAGAAATGATTTAATCCTTCTCTTATTGGACCACAAAGTAAACAACATCCACTTTAAATTTTATTGTGATCATCAGACAGGTCCTAACTCTAAGGTTTCAGGTAACAGACATATCAAATTTAAGGGGTACAGATGAAAAAAAAAGATTTAAAAAGTACTGATTCTGCATATAGTGTAAGGACAAGCCCTTCCACCAAACTGCTACTGAAAAGGCAGGGTGTATAAGTATTCAAGAACTCTACCATGCATGTTCGCTTTTATTTAAACTCCTGTTCTTGCTGTTATAATACTATGCTATCAGATTTTCTAAAAATTTCACTGTATTCTCTCTCAGATTTCTTGAAAATTTGTAATTCAACCAAAAAAAGGAAAGTGTAAGGTTTTAAATAAGCATTCTGCAACTCTTATCCATGGGTTTTTTTTAATTATTCCTACGAACAATTTCTTGCTGCATCCCAAGCATTTCCTCTTCTCATCAGACAAGCTGTCTTCTCAAATATTATCAGTATCCACTGCTATCAAACATCTTCCATGATTTGACAGCTGCCTTTCTTCAGGCTCCTCCTGCCTTCTGGAAAATCTGATTTTCCAAGATTTCCTTTAAGGTAAACTACTGAGTTTGTCATCCAAGACTGTTTGGAAGAACATGAAAGACCCACTGCAACTATATAAAAGACAGACACATAGTAAGGATATATCCATACTAATTTTAACCTAGCTTGATCAGGCACTGCCGCAGCCAGACCATGGCAGCATGGAGCTCACTGGAGGCTATTCTAACCTGTCAGAAAGTATTCAGGTGGTCCTTTTTGCACTGGGGGTGTTTGGCCCACACCGTATTGGCAACCAGAAGAGCTAAAGAGTTTCTTTTTTAAAATGAAAACTGAGATTCTAGAGCATGCACAGGGGTCACATTATTGAAATACTCCTCCAATTTGAGACCTACTTTTCTGTAAGATAATGTACTGTGTTTTGTCTGAAAGCTTCTGGGTCTGAACTCCCAAAGCAATCATCCGCTTTCTGGTTCTTCCTTTTCTTCCCCTTTGATTCATGGGAGAATACCCTAGGGGCTCTTTAGAGATGTGGGAGGAAAAAAAGGTGCACAACAGCCCATTAAGCTAATGACCCTTAGCAATATTGGCTGCAAATGAACAGAAATAATTGCAAAGTTTTCCAGTTAAGTTGTCATGCACAACAGTTTTCTTCATGGTTGTTAGGAAACATTTGCAAAAGCATAATGGGACATCCGTACGTGAATCACAAAATACTGGTTCTCCAGAATGCGTTGCCAGGTGGGTCACGAGCAGGAAAGATCAGAAACTTGGCAATTACAAAACCCAGTCAGCACATGTACAATGATAAGATGGAGAGATTACAGTAACCAGCAAACAGAATAGATCAGGCTGCCATCCCTCAACAACTTCAAGGATATCCTCCTTAAAAAAGACATTTGAATACTTCAGCATTGGTCTATGTGTAATTCTTTCCACAGGTTGAACTCTAAGAAAAGAAGCAAGCCATTGGCACCTTCCCTCTGTATAAGCAGAACAGGAATGTTGAGACCCTAGTAAGTGACTGACTGTAGAGGAAAGTGATACTGTGTCATCTAGGAAAAAAAGATTTTTATTCAAGAATAGAATAATATAAGAAAGACCACTGGGACACAGAAACAATCAGATGAGATGCAAAAGCCAGTTAATGAAGAAGAGGCATGAGACAGCAAAAAATCTGAAAACACCACAAGTCAGAAAACATTATCCCATCTTCCACTTTTTTCTGCTGCAATCGGAATGCCATTGTCCCAGTCTCTAAAGCTATTAATTCCTTCAACTGTATGATGGGCTATACTTTCTCGCACCACCTGTCAAGCAGCAACATTCTCCTGAGATGAAGGAAGTAATTAAATTTTAGCTGAATAAAATATTACCTGAAGAATCTCTCTTGGGGGAAAAATAATCTGTGAAATGCTATTGCAGATAAGACCAAAATGTAAGACACGTTTGGAATAAAGTTTTTAAAAAAATCATAATTGTATATATAGAAGGCAAAAAATGTAAAGGAAAAACATCCAAAAATGTATTAATGCACATAGACCTTATTATAATAATTGAGCAGGAATATAGGAGCTACAAAGAAGAACAACTGTAGGAAAAGGAATCATTTCTATGTTCATTGTTTATTCTTCCAAAGATTAGCAGCGGATGATGACACGTATCAGATATGCCATGGACTTTTCTCCAGAATGAATTAAAAGGCATTCCTACAACAAGAGGAATCAATTTGGAGATAAGAAAGCTAAGTACTGACACTGCCAAGTACTGGAGAGCAGTAAGTAACAAGAAGCACCTAATGTTTTCCTCCTCCCTGCACCTTCCAAAAGAAAATGTGAGCTTGCAGTCCAGAAACTCAAGAGAGCAGTATGGGTTGAAAACTGGCAACCACCTGAGACAGGAAGAGGAAATAGCTGAAGGTAGAAGAGGACAAGAAGACTGTGACTATCAAAGAGAAAAGGATCAGCAGGAAATTCAAATTATTTCCTGGATGTTTTCTGTCATGTGTTACAGGACATTGCAGAGATTGGCTGATCAGTCCTTAAATTAACTTGTAAGACTAATAAGCATCCAGACAAAGTCTCCAAAGAGAAGGGTACTAAGCAAACAACAAAAAAGGTAAACAAATGAGAATGTTGACAGTATGTGCGCAGATGTATTTGTCCATTGTGCGTGTGTGTGTGTGTATGGGTGGGCCTGTATATTTGTTTTACATATTATTTTAAGTATACACGCTGTTATGCATACTGGTTTTAAAAGCATTTAATGGATGTAGAGGATGAATCCCATTGATTTGCAAAATATATACAAACTACTTAATGCTAGCATTCATTTACATCCCACTCAAAGGCAACCAAAGTTTGACCTATAGACCCCATCAGCACATAACTGCAGTCCAAGGAACAAACTAAAGTTTTTTGCAACACATGCTCAGAAAAAATAAATCAAATGTTATATCCATGCACAAATACACGTGCATTCACACATATTTCTATAAACCTATACATATAAAAAAACACATTTTCCTATGTATGTATATACAAAGCATACATTTACATTGACACAGTAGTTATTTGAAAGGGAAAGTTTCATGGAGCTGGAAACAATTATAAATAAAAAAGACAGTTTGAAGAAAAAATGTCAGCAGAAAAATATGAATAATAGCTAGAAAGTTGTCCTGGTTCCGGCAGGGATAGGGTTAATTTCCCCAATGAGCCGGCAGGGGGCAGGTATTCCATCCCACCTGACCCATGCCGGGGCTGTAAGAGGCGCTAGCTGGGGAGGGGGGAGCAGTCACCACTCGGGGGTGGGCTGCGGCAGGGTAGGTTCAGTTGGTGCACTGTGCAGCGGTACTGTAACCGCATCTGTATAGCCCTTTATCGGTGTTATTGGGGTTTTTTTTCCCTCTTCCCTTTTGCTGTTCTGTTAAATTGCACTATTTCAACCCACGAGTTTTGCCTTTTTCTGTCGATTTTTCCCACAGCTGTGGGAGTTGACCGAGCGGCTGTGTGGTTCTTTGTTGCTAGCTGAGGCCAAACCACAACAGAAGTATTTCACAACATACCCCACACTCAAGATGAAAATCTGCACCGAGTCAAAAACTAACCTGGCTTAGGAAAGGAATTAGAGAGCACAATAAATGAGAAATGAAAAAATAGGAAGGGAATGGTAGCAAATATAAATAAGGAATGGTAGAAAACTGCTGTGGAAAACAAAAGAATACAAGGAGATGGTCACAGGCAGCTAAGGTCCTAAGAAGGCAGTATTTTAAAATCTATCAAAACCAGAAAAAATAATTCCCAAACTCTTGATTACTACAGAGAAATGACAGAATTGTCTAAGACAATCAGAAAAGACAAATAGTCCATTCCATATCAAGGCAAAGCTACACAAGAAATTCCTATCATCTAGTGACACAGGTTTTCTGATTTCAATGCAAGTTAAGGAGAATGCCAAATGATATGAGGATAAAAATTTTTGAATCAGCAGTCCAGATATATTACATTTAAAAGTTTTAAGAGAGGAGGGATCCCGTCTGAACTACACGTTTTGGTTTTAGTAGGTCTTGAGTACTATGGTTCTCTGGTTCCAAAAAGAACCAGAGTACACAAGATGACTGCCAGCTTTACCAAAAAAAAGCAGAAAAGAAGAAAATACTTGGGGGGTTACAATGAGCAATCAGTTGGACCAGGGCTCTGTTGCGATGGCAAGGCTACAAGATAAATGCAAGTTTTAGACATGGGATGAAACAGCCAAACAGAAAGCTGTATGTGCAGGCAGAAGAGAATATAACTACTGGAGGACACTAGACCTTCATTCTCATATAAGTAGGTTTGTTTCTATACTACAGCTAAAAACAAATGTACCAGTACAATCAGAACCTATGCTGATCTGTGCCTGATGAGGATACAGTCTGTAAGTGGATATATGTGTGCCAAGTATACAGAGAGCCAGGTTTTCTTCTTTGGTCTGTGATATGTAAAATAGTTAACTGAGGACCACGTCAGTGTCACTTTAAACTATTACTTATATAGTATCAATATAATATTTTAAGCTCTTGGTTATGATCCTGCATCCCCTCAACCACAATGCTGAAAGACTGATGAATGTAATATAAACAAAATAGAGTAAGTATGTGCATCCTGTAAACAGAGTACAGAAGTTCTGGAAATAGTTCAAGTATTTAGAACTCACTAGAGTATTTGCTCAACATGTATGTATTTTTCTAAACTTTCCCTCAGGTATTACAAAAAGCCTTCTTCATGTATGTCTGGAAAAAAAAATCTGCTGTTTTTATAAAATATTATTAACTTTTCACCTGATTTCTTGGATGTTTGCTGTTCTGATGCTTGACTGAATTGTGATTGATTAGGTGAAAGCTTGTTTTTGCTGCTACTGGAATATGAGGCTGCCTTTTGGCTTGTCTCCTGAGGGTCTAATCTTACTCTTTTAGTCTGAACTTCCTCTGTCTCAGTAAACTGTGAAAGCACATTGGTCTTTGCATTTCCTTCTTCTCCATTTTTTTCAGTGCCTTCTGTCCCACTTTGTCCAGCAAATACTCCTTCATCTGTTGGTTTAATAAAAGAATTTAAGAGCATTTATGGCATAATAGTCAGTAATTTCAGAAATTATAACTGGTATTAAAATTAATCTCAAAATGACCACCTAGTCTGGGTTAAAAAATGCCTGCAGTAACTCACACAATTTTTGAAAAGACTTAAACATAATAAATCCTTTATCCACTATTCACCATATGTTAATGTACTGAGACTGAATCCAAAACAATTCAAAGATTCTTTTGTGACAATATGACCTTTATTGATTCTTAGGTATTAAAAAAAATAAGGTACTTGGGAATTTCATTCTAATTATTGTAATGACCATTGTGGCCACATTTGGTAAATACAAAAAAGACTTTGATACAAAACAGCCCCCAAAAACACAAAGCAAAAATTATTAACTAGTTAGTCTGGCATAGTGGACTGTACCACAACACATTCCATGTGTCTGCTATTTATTTGAGGCAAAATACATTCTCTAGAGACCAACAGCTGCGTTTTTTTTAATAAAATACAGAGAATGCTTACAGAAAACTCACAAAATAATTATTTTCAAACAAAACATGGCACCTGTTTTCTGGAAGGTTTCTTTCTCCGTATTTTCCACAATCTGAAATGAATGAGGAGACTTGCTGACTACATTAACACCAAAATTCAAATCTGTTTTTGAGTTGGTGTCCTGAAGATCCTCTCTCTTTCCTCCAATTTGAAGTGTGCCCTTCTCATGGAGTTGTAAAGCTATAGGCTCGATCTCTAAGCTACTAGCATTTTCAGTTTCAATGTGACATCCTTCAACACTTTCTTCTGCATTAAGCAGGATCCTCCCTCCTTTTTCTGGCTGCGGACCCTTTTGTTCAATGGTGATTAGTATGCCACTGGTAGAATTATAAGGACTTCCAGAAACAGTTTCTTCATTAGTAGCTGTTAAAAGTTCATGTGCTAACAGTGTTCCTGCATTTGCTTGACATGTCTGTTCAGTGCAGCTGGTTCCATCCTCAGATATATTAGTACAAATGTTTTGCACCTCATTTAAAATAGTCTGTTGCAATATGTCTGTGATGTCTGAATTCATAAGATTTGCACACACTGGTTCTGACTCATCTGTCTGTAAGGAAATCTGTTCAAACAAAGGCAAAGACAGTTTTAAACTTAGAGCTGATCCGTTGATTTTGTTTCCATCAACATCAGGTTTAACTTGATTTGTCAAGTTTTGCAAAGAAATAATTTGCTCTGAAGGTATCCTCGTATCAGTATTTAGATTCCTGTCACTCAAACTACTACTGTTATTCTTCTTGAGACTATGTTGATCACTGTCATAACTCTTGACTTCCTGATGTAACTTTAAAACAAATACATTGTGAGAAGATGTCAAAAAAGCAAGCATTGACCAAGAATCAAGTCCTGTTAAATTAGTAGTCTGAGAATGCTGTGCAGATGCTATGTTGCCAGGGCAAGGCAAACTGGTGATCTCCTCCCCTGTTACAACACAAGTTGCTGAGCTTCCACCAGTTCTGCCCTTTTCTCCTGTAAATGGATTACCACTGTTGAATTAATGTTCCTGTTACAATTCGGTCTGACTTGGCTCAGTTTTCCTACAATATTAACTGGGATGCAACAATTGCGATTAGAAACAGCAACAGTGTGCCCCATTTCATTAGTCCCAGCATCAGGGAAATACATTTTCTGTAATTTAACTGTTCCTTGGTTTGCAGGTGGACCTAAACATGAGGTCCATCTAACATGAGACATTATTTCTGAATAGTTTTACTCTTGGCTGTAGCCTCTGCTATAAGAACAGCAAATCTATTTGGCTTTTTGAGCTTGTATTTTTTTCATTTGTTTTTTTTGCCTTCAGAATCCTGAAGAACTTTTTTTTTATATTTCACCAAATTCGTTTTTCTGTTTTGCTCATTTTTAGCAAAACTTCCTTTGACACTTTAGTATTATCAAGTTGAACTGTGCCATCTGCGTTTAATTCTACCTATAAAACAGGCCATATACTTTATTTAATTTTCTGATAAATTGCTTTATTATATACTAAAAGAAAACTGTGCTATTGTAAAATTAACTGATTGCCTCTGCCTGTGCACCTTTTCCCCTAAGAAATTAGGGAACTAAGAAATATGTCTATAAAAGACTAAAAATTAATGGGTGAAATCCAATGATAAATATTACTGAAGTGCTTTCTGTTTTTATTTATTTTTAAAAATTGAACTGGTTTCAAATTCATGCTCTGCCTTTAAAAAATTAAAACTACATTGCTTCTGTAGTCATATACCAGAGCTACAGTTTCACATTTCTGGCAAACGTGCCTGAAATGATTCTAGGAAATTACAAAGAAAGGGAAATAACACAGCAAAACCATGCAAAATTAACTCATGCCAATCTCAGCACAAAACTACTCCAAAGGCCAATGACTAACTAGAATTATCCCATTTATTACTTCATATCTGGAGATAGAACCAGAACACAAACACTGCAACAGCTCACATAACTATTGAAATCACCAGTTACACAGCCACAGTAACAGGTTTTCCCAATTAAATGTTTACAGCACCTTCTGCTTGGAGAATATCCTTCATCAATCAACTAATGTTTTAAAGTGTAATCTAAGACTACACACCACGGATGCTGTTACAGCACAACATTTCTAAGGACACTGTAGACTGCACGACTGTAAGTAACGACGACAGTTATAAGGACCACATAAAAGTTTAGGAAGCAAGAATAAAGTGTCTGTGCACACTGCATTATATGTTTCAGATATTATGAGTTATCATTGTTTGAAGGGGAGAAAATGAGAGGGGGAGAGCACAGCTTTTTATGCCAAAAGCTGTTGTTCTATATGCAAACAAACTATGAGCTGAGTTAGTGATCATGGTGTCTTGTCTTCACGTGAGGCACTAGCTCCCACATCTTAGTGAGGTCTCATGACATGAACTGTGCAACACCTGTGCATGACAGTGGCTCCCTACTGAAACACAACACAATCTACTAAACAAAGGCAAGAAGCAGCTATTCTACTGCCACAAGCCAGGGTACATCTTGCAGTTTCAATCGAGTTTCTGCAAATACAAAGAGGCACTGATGTACCATGCTAGTTGTAAATCACCTCTGCAGCACTTGCAAAAACTCAGCAAGAACCACTGTCCATGAGAGGCAGTTGATTGCCTCCATCTTGCATCTTCATGATGCTGCAGCTTATCCCAAGTACTAGTAAGGATCAGCAACTGCTTGCCAAAGAACTGGCTTAACATTGAATGCCACTCTGTTTCAGTCTCTGCTACGTATGAAGCATCTAGTACATTATGTGCTGGTTTTGAAGCACATTTCAGAAATAGTCTTCTGCTTTAGTTTACTGAAGACTGCTAGCAAGCCCTTAACAATTCAGCATCAAACTAACATCAGGATTCTTTGTAAAGATGTACCTGGCGCGGGTTTGTATCCTCTATACTTTTAGTATTTAACATATTCTTTGAATTACCTCCACCTGAAATGAAAATGAAAGACAGAAAGAAACCAGAATTGAAAAGAGACCGTAATTCTTTACATACCATCTCGTGTCCACAATTTTGTGTGTAACAGTACTTACAACATCTAGCTATCCAAAAAAAATATCAAGCCATAAGGGTTTTATTAGAATCTAAAACATATCAATATATAAAATATATATGAAAATCTTGGAGTCTGATCTTTGTTGCAGATGGCATCTTGTACGAACCAGGACAGGTGAGAGTAAAATATGACATTATGCTTCCAAATTTTTTTGAAGATTAGCGACCTCAGCAATTCTTATTAAAACTTACAGGATCTACTATATTTCCCTAACTTCTCACAGGCTTCCCTGATCCCCAAGAGTTTTTTCTGAAGCCAGTGATGCTGGGATGACAACCTATCCTACACTTTTCCCTGTATAACATATTTGGGCAGGGAAAGTGATGGAGCCATCGGTGTAAAAATAGGCAGGGATATTCCCCAGCACCAATTCAGTGCCTTGCTTTCCAGCTACCCTTCTGTGCAGACAAAATGGCATAAAAAGAGTATAGCAGCTACTAAGATCTTACCCTAGATATTAATATACTTACTTAATCCATGCAAGTCTATGCATTTACTTCTGGCTAATATGTCATCACCCTTTGTTATTTTGTACTGCAATGTGAACCCCAACCCCAGCCCTAAGATTCACCCAACAACCCATGCTGGAACCAGCCTTAAATTTAACAGGTATTTCACAGCATGGCAACTCTTTCTCCACTACTTCAGGGAATCTGGCATGGCAGATGTTAACCCTAGCCTCAGGATCACTGTTGGTCCACTGGATCCTGCTAGTCTTAGTCCTAAACTAAGCCAAATGGCCCAGCTATTGAGCACTGATTAAGCCAAACCCTAATTCAAACCATATCTTGAACATACTTTTAGCCCACCAATCTTTGTAAAGGTCAGAATATCAAGGTCCCTCTAATCATGGGACCTCCCAAATACAGCAGTCCCTGTCAGGCTAATCTGTTACAGTAGCCACCAAGTAGCCCACCAAGTTTCAGTAATGGCAACTAGGTCATAGCTTTCCACCAGCATGGAGGCTTCCAGCTCCTCCTATTTGTTGCCCATGCTGTGTACATTGGTGTAGAGGCACTTCAGCTGGGCTGTCAGCCCTGTTACCTTTTTAGAGGAACACACCTTAATTCCTTTGAGGTATTTCCCTGGTGCTTCCCTGTTGGCTCCTATTACCTCAGGAGCTCCTGGCTCATGTCTGTAAGACTTCAAGTGTGCTCCAGTTTACCCAGCACATCTCAGAGCGACAGGCTGAGGGCCGTCGCTAGCACCCCGGCCCTATAACCTTGGTGTGTCATCCCACAGTTTGTCACAGGCAAGCCTGACATTATCCCCCTCCCCTTTCAAGTCTAGTTTGAAGCTCTGACAACGAGCCCTGTTAGCTCATGAGCAAAGACCCTCTCTCCCCTTTGAGAAAGGTGAATCCCATCCAACACCAGCAGGTCTGGTGCCGTGCAGACCGTCCCATTATCAAAAAAACCAAAATTGTGGTGGTGACACCAGCCACAGAGCCATGTATTAATAGACTGGATCCATCTGTTTCTTCCAGCATCGCTGCCCACAACTGGAAGGATAGAGGAAAAAATTACCCCTGCACCAGATTCCCTTACCAACTGTTCCAAGGCCCTGAAGTCTCTTTTGATTGCCCTTGGAGTACACATCGCAGCTTCATTGCCACCCACATGGAAGAGCAATAATGGGCAATAGTCCCAGGGCTGGAGACTCCTTCCAGACTTAAACATGCCACAACTCATGCTGGCCCATTGGTGTCCAATTGTCTTAGTTCTACTACTAATCAAGGCTTATCTTGTGGCACTTCCTTGTACCTGCTCATGACCAAGCAGCCTCTCCTGAACCACCTTCTCAATTTAGTTCCTAAGACTGTACAAGTTCCAACTCTCACCTTAGATAAAACATTCACCTACAACCCCCTGCAAACTCACTAGCTGTTACCTACAGTAATATTACCCTAGTCTCAGCCCTAACACTAGCAGTTATGGATAACCAGTTAAGGCTTGGCAGCCCCTAAGATCTAGATCTAATCTTAGATCCTCCTCCTCTATCTTATGAATCCTTCAAAATTCAGCCTTTGTGACAGCTTAGAATCAAAATTTATCCCTAGCTCATACCTCACCATCAGCCATGCCCCATCTTACATTTAGATAGGCAACAACTATTATGCTTCACATCTTTCTTTCAAATGTAAAGGTAGCTCCAGCCCAAGAAAAAGCTGGACATCATTATCTTTTATACTTTGCCAACGTACAGCAACTGTGCTGGGTAAGGAGTGCTCACTGGTGCTCAGGTATCAGACAGTGAAGCCCGTGGAATTACTAGCGATTCCATACCTGCTCTCAGCTATACAGAATAAACCAAGATATGAGCCTCATGACCCACGTAACAATTCTACTCCATGAAGGAGGTGTTGAGGAAAAATAAGTCTTTGAACTGGGTCTAGCAAAGTCTTGCATCAGCTTCTTAAACATTCATTATGTGACTGTTTTTGTAGACTGAGAAAAGTAACGGAAAGAGACAGAGGATCTTCCACTTCCTACCTTTCAGTTCTCAAACCAGCCTTTCCTCCAGGAGACCATTTTGATGGACAGCCTTACTCTTCAACCATCTCCCATTATCAGAAGGCTGTCTGGGTCTAATTCACATACTAAATATGTGAATTAATATGTGAATTATTCTTGTTAAGATGGTTCTGCTCACATTAAGCACAATTATCTTAATTTCACTGGAAAGAGAAACTCCTGAGGCTCTCTTCTACTCCAGCCAATCCAGAATATTGTATATTTGTATAGAACTGGTTTCATTATGGGCACAGAATGTTGCATGAGGTTGTCCAAAATTTTTGTGCTATTAAGCTTTGTTCCTGAAGCTTGAAACTCAACTAAGTTTTAGTTACGTTGCTTCAAGATGAATGGTTTTTAACAGTATCATCTGTAAAACATTTTACTTGTGTTTTATAGAGCCTATTTCATTGAAAAACTCTAGTAACTCCATATTCTGGAGCAAAACCAATCTGTTAAGGGGAGGATAAAAAAGGTTCACTGAGGGGAAAGTACCGATTTCTCCCTCAGTAAAAAGTATCCTCTATCTGATATACTAATAAGCCCCTGAAAAATTGAACTTGCAACATATTCAATTGATAATCATTAGAGTTTAGCAACACAATTCTCCAAGGACACTGTGTGTGCTCCAGACCAAGGAGAAACGCAAGTTTCATTGCAACTGTTTTTCAGCTTCCTCAAGGCACTGTGAATCAAGACTCAAAAGAGAGCACAGACAGTATCTCTCCCATGCTGTCCATATCCTATGCGCTGACATCCAGGAAATAAAAAGGAGGAAAAAAAAAAAAGAACCCAAGAACTCAGTAAGGTACTGAAGCAGAGTACTGATGCACAGGAATAATGAAAAATGCAAGGCTAAAATATGGATAATCACTGGTGGAGGTCTTTAAAAGAAGAGAAAAGGCACAGAAACAGAATATAATCATCAGAACAATGATTCCCAAAAAGGGGGACATGAAAGCACATTTCAAAATGACACAGGTCTGGCAACTTTACTTCTTTCTCGTTATACCTCCCTCACTAAAAAAAAGAATGAAGTAGGGCCAGGTCAGCCTCTCATTTCTTCAAGGAGTTCAACTAAACCACATTTTGTGCAGCTGTACTCCTTTCACACTAAAAACTAGCAGCCAGAGTCTGCAGCAAAATGTGCAATCCTTAGTATGCTTGCCCACAGGGGCTGCAGCTGATCCCACACCATCAATGTTTTGCTGTTGTCAGCAGGTGGCTTTGAAACCACCAACCAAATATGTTTTCATCTACCTCTAGTACAAGTTAACACACATTGTGAGTCACTCTGTTAGCTCAAATACTATAGTCCTATGCTGTAAAAGTCCGAAATTTGCTGCTGACCCAATCTATCTCTCAGTATATTCCAGAACACAGAGAATTTCTACCTTAATTTTGGTCGGTTATATGCCAAGCATTATGCAATAGCCTTTAACTGCAGAATACGTTTTTTTTTGTTCCCACAGAACAGTTGTGAAATCCTACCCACTGCACAGGATGGAAATACCCTAAGAATGAATCAAAGTTTCCTACCCAATGAGACGACTGTCTGTGAAACCGTTTTCTCTTTTGTTATGGAAGTTTATCAGAGCCCCAGTGGATGAGACAGGGAACTTCAAAATAAGGAACAACAGACTTACACTTGAAACAACCAATTGTTACCTTAGGGTGCAGCAATGTTTTTGACACAGAGCATCACACATGAAGCTGGATATGGTGAATTGCTTCAATCAAAACATTCACAGCTGACCCCTATTTGTCATTCTTTTTTTTTTTTTTTTGTGCTCAAGATGAAGTAAAAATGCAAAATATCAAATACTCATAGCTTTACAGAATCAAAGCAATGCTAAATTATGAAGTTACAGCTTCCTTTAAGATGCAAAAGACAAAATCAGAGTCCCTGAAAAATTAAACTGGAAAATCTAAATCTTGGCATCTCAAGCTGGCCACTGAAACGGACAAAAAAAAATTCTTAAAAAAACGTTATGTTGGTTATTTAATTAAGGGACTGTTTTGTGATAAGCATGCACGGGATTGCTGAATTAAGGCTAAGTAAACTTAATTGCACCACTTCGTAATTTTTTAAGTGCTTACTTTTTCCACAAAATTTTCTGTTTTAATATACTTTTATACATAGGTCTGTATATTTTCCTATGAACAACAATGAAGTTAAACCAATCGAAATTTAATAGTCTACTGACGAGTTACAAACCTAGTTTTGTTGACTGCACAAACTCACCGTAAGTATTCCTCCTATTGATTGTTGAAAATGAAACGGGGCGAACAGGATTTACAGAATTCCTACCAAAGGCTTCTTGTCCTAAAAAATAATGTAAAAGATATGTTGAACAGAAAAGTATCTTGCATCTCTCACTTTGGCTTCACTTTGCATTACAGTCAGTAAATAAGCTTTCTGGAGAAAAAATGATCATTCAATCTAGTAGAAATTAATACATCAAAAACCACATTACCAATTAAATAATGATACCATTCAATAAAGATGCCACAGTGAATTCCATAACAAAACTCCAACTGAAATTCAACACAGAGGAATATGACTTTGTAAATGAGCATTAAGTTTAGACCTTTTGGATTTTAATGACATTTTTGCAAAGTGCATTGTTTCCCACTGGATGATAAAACTGCTGTTCTAGGTTGCAATTGTTTACAAGATGAGTATTTCAATAGCTAGTTAGTTATTCAATAATTTCTCTTTTCTTAAAAGTCAAACTTATCAGCACCACTTTTGTACTCATTTATGTTTTAAAACCTCCGGTTTGTGAGCAAGGAGTATTTACACAAGGATAGTGATTGAGATTAGCGCTCTCAGATTACTTTTCTCCATTACTTCAGAACCAGCTCAGCCATTTCTGCAATGAGCAAAAGGTGAATGGTTGCTTGGGAATAAGAGGCCTAAATGTAAAAAATAAAATGTAAAAGATACTGGGTTTAATTTTTAGTTCACTATTTTATGAAACAAATGCTCTCTCCCCTTATGCACTCATTACAGTTTTTAGCTTGGGTGAAATTATTTCCAACACATAGATGAGCAGTTCTGTACTTCACCAGCAGTGCCATCCCAGCACCCCTTCATAATGTGGAGAAGGGCATCCTGGCTACTACTTTTTCTGAAAAAGAGGGAGGGAAGAAAGAAGGGAGGAAGCAAAGGACAGGAAGATCGCCTGCAGGGAAGTACAATGCATGGTCTAGGCCATTAATTGACATTCTAATGAAAAACCTTGAGTTTGCAGGGACAAAAGGCTATATACACTGCTCCTCTCCACAAGCTGTAGCAGCTGTGGCTCACTGGTCCTAAAACTCCACCTGGGCATCAGGAATTTTAAGTGTGACCTTAAAACACAGTTCTCCTAGAACTGCAACTCACAAGCCTCACGTCTCTGCTGGTTTTTGCATGGTGATATACGGTGAGCTCAGACTAATTCCCAACTTTCTTAAGTTCTTGACTCTGTGTGCAGTTTTAGCATCTAATAGACACAGGTTTACACAGGACCTTCCCTCAGCTGAGCACATGGACAGTCCCTCTCCTCTACCTGTCCAGCCTTGCAAGACCCTAATCATTTAAGATACTGTAGTCCCTAGTCAAAGCTGGTTTAAACTAGCCCAGCAATTCAGGAGGGGTTAAACCACACAGACATACACAGAACAAGGTACAGTTTTACGTTACGCCTAACCCAATTTAACTTGTTACTTCAAGAGGACCTATTTCCCATCACTTCTACGTTGCCTTCCCTACCGCCTTCCTTGTGTTTGACCTTGTGCAAAACAAGTGATGCTTGCTGACCCAAACCGAAATTTTTTGTGAGGTTGTTTTTCCAGTGAATTACCAAACTAAGATGACTCACAGACTCATGATTACTAGGTGTAATGCAAAAGGGAGCTAAACTTGCTAGTTTGGATTAACACGAAGCTACCTATATAGCCAGTGCAACTCCTGCAGACATCATACAAAAAAAACAACAGCTTGTTTTTTGAGGGGAAACTACCAAGTCAATTTGAAAAAGATAAGCACACATCTATACAAAGTCATACAACTTTAAATCTCATAAAAACCATGCTTCCCCTGGGAATAATTTAAACATTGCATAAGAGAAGGGTTGTTAATTGGAGGCAGAATTATTCATATTTCGTAACATCTACAATGTAGCTGTTACAGTTCAAATATTTTCAAAATTTGAAACCTTTTAAATGATTAATATTTAAATGTAATATTAAAATGTAAAGTTAAACAATGTAACATTTTAAATGCTTTAAATTTGCACAGATAAATCCAAACTGAGTGGGCTTAGTTTAAAAAAAACACCTTTTGCCACCCCAATCTTAAAGGTGCTGGAGTGAGCACTTAAGTGAGGAAATTCTGTATTCTCCTACACACTTCCTCTGTGAGGCAACAAATTTATCTGCATGCATCTTCAAAGGATGAAAAATAGCAATCTTTCTCTCTGACAAAGCACATCACATTGCAAGGAAAAATACTTCAAAGAGTGTTCTATGACTATGGTAGTGGCGGCCCTGTAATCCTATATTTAAAACAGTCAGATAACAGCAGGCATTCAAAATAGAATAAACTGGTTTGTATAGGTCAATTCCTTGGGAATGGCACTGCCCTCAGAATGATGTTGCACACAGAATACTAGATTACAGAAGGATATATAAATGTATATCAGGATCTACATTTTCACTCTGCATGAAAACATTTTTCTTCTGCTTTTCAGAATACACTACATTTTTTCTTTCATATATAACACTGTGATAAAAATCCTAAAAAAAATTCTCATGATTCCTAATGAGTTTATGCAAACAAGTCCACTGTTAGGTTGCTAATATGGAGGTTTAAACAAGAGAGGGAAATTATCAATAATTATTAAAACGAACGTTTCTATCATCTTTTTAACAGAAATCCATGCCACAATATATCGGAACAATTATGAATTATATTTGATTCAGTACAGTTGTTCAAACAAAAAAATAATCTGTATGATAATCATCAGAGAATATCTTACTTCGTTTGTTTTCCAATCTCTTGCTCCTTCTTCTCTGCTCAGCTTTTCTGTCCTTATTCAGAGTTACTTTTTGGCATATGTTGGTTTCTAGATCCTGCTTGTCTTTAGAAGTAGATTTCTGAATTTTACTGACAAGATATTTGCTTAGAATCAATAAAAATACTCTCTTCTCTATACAAATCAATGTTTATAGGAGAGCTAAGAATGTGAATATTTGATTTTAAAAGGAAGGCTGTAATAGCATGCAAGTATATAGGCTAACATAGGTAGTATTGAATAAAGAGTAAGTCAGGAGATAAACTAACTTCCAGATCCTCAAATAAAAGGTAAAACCTTTACTTTTTGATCATCTAAAGTCATTCACATGAGGAATGAGTACTCTGTATGCATTGCATTTGTTACGTTAATTTAAAAAAAAAAATTTAAGAATGTTATGCATGATTTTATCATACCTAAAAGCCTTAGCTTTGCTTCGTGTTGTAATGCCACTGTGAGACATCCTCTGCTGAGTCTCTTCTAGTATTTGGCGTTGACGGGAAACATGATCTCTGCACTTCCTTGAGGAGGTCTCTCTTAACTGCATCACTGTCCTTGATGTTGTTGGTGCTGTTTCTGCACATGCTGCAGCCTCCACTGAATGCAAACTTCCCTCCCCAGTTTGCTTTTCACTAGAGGTGGCACCCCAGTAGTCTGAAATTATTTCTTTCTCTCTCTGCTGATCACCCACAAGCTGTGACAAAAGAGAAATATTACAAGCAACTGGTAAGCACGCAGTTAAAACAAGGGATGTATATATAACAGCTACAAGAATATTGCCTTACAAATTTTATGTGTGCTCACAGTCAATGGAGGGGCTGCTTAAGTGAATAACTGGAATGATACAGACATGAGAGACAGAGGCTGCCATAGGAGAGGCACTCCTAAACCAGTATGCATGTGCCCCTGGCAGAATTAGCCAAGGAATTAGGATACTCAGAATCTCAACAGATGACAGCAAACAAAAGTTGCTACTATCTGAAAGTTGTTTGGTTGGGCATATATGAAAACTGTTTTGACAGATTCATTTCAGACATGAGCTCCTGTCCTAAAAATAAAGTGATGTTTAAGATGTCTTAAGCTAGCCCATCTTATCTCACTCTTGCACAAGCCTAGAAATGTGCACAAGATCAACATCCATGTTTCACCTGAGGTTCAGTAACTCCCAGCATAACTCCCAGCTGAGAAGTTATTTCTTAAGACATACCATCCCTGAGCAACAGCCACCACAGACAAGATTCACTTCACTTACCTTCAGCCTTCTAAAAGCCAGGCATCTAGATGTCACTAGGCATTCTCATTACCCCTACCAATGGTGAAGAAAAAAGAGCTACTATCAGAGATGACAGTGATTCACCTTGTCCTAAGTTGTGCAAAGAGGAACCTTAATGATTGGTGTATACCAGAGGCTTAGCTCTAACAGTAAGGGAGAGAAATCCCACCCTAAAGATACGTCATCACATGGAAGTTAATTTGAGTTACTTGAATTTATTCACTGTTTTAGTCAAGTAAGTGTGATGTGCTGCTGAGTATCACTCAAGTTGTTGAAACCTGGGTACTCATTAGCTTATGACACACTTAAGTAATGCTGAAAGCTCTTAGGACACACCCTCAGCACACATGCATATAAATTCTTCCACAGTGACATGGGAGAACTTGTTAGTGCTTTCTTGGGACACAGATGGAAATGGAGGATTCGGTGACTAATTTTTTTAATTGACATATTCAGCAGAGAGGCTGTTGAAGAGGTGAACTGAAGAAGTGATCCCTCCAGGTCAAGAGATGATGCATGGTAACATGGCAGTTGAGGAAAACCAAGTATTTCAGTTTACAAAACTATCAATGCAGTACTTTCCACGGCATTACATTGGCTATGGAAGGAAGGTTAGAGAAGAAGAAGAAAACATTTCCAAGAGGAAAAAAAAAACAAGTTGCTTTATAAGGGACCATGTATTAAAATAAATGCAACATGATTGCATCTACAGGATGGTACAGGCTCTTGTCTTTTGGGTACTTGTTTCACCACAACAAGGATACGCTGAAGAAACAAGGATGAGACAAGACCAAGGTGAACAATATACAATATACTGTTAGAACGCAACAATTGCTAAAAAACTAACTGGGATTTTTTCCTCATTAAATTGCCTCCCTAATTTCTGCCTTCAAGGAGAGCAGCAGAGGCACAAAAAAAGCTAAAATCAATTATTAATCGACAAAAAGTTACTGATTGCCATTCCCACAGGACCCTGCTTCACAATCTTAACTGCAATATTGAGTAAATCTATACATTAAGCTTCACACAGCTGTGCTACAAATCTCAGAAATCAACACTACACTGAAAGAGCTTTGTAAGTTGCTATGGTTCTGAGACAACTAGCCTAGAAACCTTTCAGCACCTTGAAATTAGCTACCTTTGTGACACCTTGTATTACATACTGTTATATGCAGTTAATACTACCAGCAAAAGATGGAATTAACTCAGTCTTTGCATGCTTTATGCCATCATGGGGAAGCAAAGTGGCTGTAAAACCACCGTACATAGTAGTTATACATGGCTGATCATCGATTTGCAGCTCCAGATTTTTCAAAGACAACACAGAGCAGAGAATCTGACTCCAAGTTTAAAAGGGATGTCTAC
>NW_009648250.1:3743063-3762355 GCF_000708025.1 Charadrius vociferus | reverse complement strand
TGCTTTCCCTTCATGTTCCTCTACAGATTTTTGTACCTGTGTTGTTGAATCCAAATGACCTATTCCAGATCACCTTTACAGCACGGGACATAACATTGTGGAGAGAACAGCACAGGGTAAGAGAAGAAAACAGAAAGAAGGATCACATTTTGTATCCATACATACTGCCTTCTTCAGAGGAGGACATGAACATAAAACCTTGCCTCAATTTTTTTCAGTACGTCTCATACAGGCAGAACTAAACAAAATAAATACAATTCTAAACATAGATGTAAAAAATCCCCACAAGTAATCTTTCTAGTCTACAGGAAACAAAGAGCTATAATTCTTTTTGTATTACTTGCAAAGCATTTGTATGCTACAGCAGTGTGAACTACAATAGTAGAAAACACCATACTACAGTCTGGAGAAACGGAACCAGATGGGGTAGGAACCTAGAGTTGAAATTGGCTGGTATATGCCAATGTGCTAAAATGAAGTAACAGATGAGTGGTTTGGAACTTTCCTTGGAGAGAACATCAGACATAGAAGATGTACAGTGGAAGAGGAGTTTTTGAAAATCCCATGCTGATTCTAAATTTCCATGTCAGTCACTGAATTAACTTTACTAGGATCTCCCATGCCAGTAAGCTCAGTCATGTTCATAACATGGATGTATCAAAACAGAAGAAACACTACTGGACTGAACATAGGAAGTTCCATCTGAACACGAGGAGCAACTTCTTTACTCTGAGGGTGGCAGAGCACTGGCACAGGCTGCCCAGAGAGGTTGTGGAGTCTCCCACTCTGGAGACATTCAAAACCCGCCTGGATGCCATCCTGTGCAACCTGCTGTAGGTGCTCTGGCAGGGAGGTTGGACTAGATGATCTCCAGAGGTCCCTTCCTACCCTGACCATTCTGTGATTCTGTGACTTTAAAAAAAATATAAATTAAAATATTAAACATAAATTATTGATGCCAGCTTATTCTTTACTAAGATTCACATCTCCAAGTAATTTGCCTATACCATAAAATATTTTATGATAAACAAAAATTTTCAAATATTAATTAAACTGCGTATATACTTGCTCATTGGTTGTCCTCTGCAAGTTAGATCCTGTTAAGGCTTTTATTTCTTCCACCTGAACTGTAGTAAGTTGAGGCTCAATCACGTTTGCTATTTGTATACAGTCACCATTTAACTGGGGAATACTGGATTCTGAATTTAACTGCTCTCCCTCGGTGTTAAACTGTCTCTCATTTGGGGCAACAGGAGTGATAGGTTGTACTACAGATGCTGGCAAGGCATTCAGAGCTGTCACAAGCTGTACTGGCAGGGCATCACTGCTCTCATCTGCTGATGGATCAAGAGAAAAGGCATGACCCTGACACTCTAATTTGTCAGGCAATGGGTTTATCATTTTAAGATTCTCAGAATCACTGGAGGATCTCAACAAATCACCGATTTCAAATTCATCGGTCTCTATACTCTGTTCAGTGAATGCTTCCATAAAAATCTTCCCTGGAGATGTCAGTGAAAGATCTGTATCATTAGTAGGGGAATATTCTTTTACTCTGTTATCTGTGTAAATAATGGTCATGCAGGTTCTCTGGCAATCTTCCGAAACATGCAGAGATACAACTTGTGATGTCTCTTCCTTTGGAATCGTTATTACATCCTCCAGAAGGGTATCTAGACAGAGGCTTACTTCTGGAGACAGATCTTCATCACTTAAGTTCTGTGAAATCTAAACATGAAAAAAAAAAAGTTTACAGACAGGAATGAAACAACTATTTTAAAAAGCATGTAATTAATACTCACTTTAGAAGTCATCCATATATATACATATATTTTATTTGCAATTTTTGCATAAACTACAAGACCAACACCTTCCCTAGGAACTCACAGAATTTCTTAACAAGGATTATACTGGACTCTCAGTTTCAAAAGTAACACACTTCAGCTGTTGACTTCCCTAGCAATGAAAATTCAGAGTAAGAGAGACTAAATCTGGTACAAAGTCAAAGATATTACACCATTGCCAATGACCTGAGGGTGTTAAAGGACTTTAAAAGAAAGGCATTAAAAATTTGTCATCCAGAAACAATGAAAGTGAACATATTCACAATAATATAAAAAGCATATTTAATAAAACACAATATATGACTTTTAATTATATGTTTATGTGGATCCCACACAGGTATGGACCATTTATGCCTCACAAACTCCAGTTCAAAACCTTACGTATGTTTGGAGGCTGCATGTTTGAGTTTTCATACTGAGTACAGAACCACAAAATCTTAACGTTCTTGGAAAAGTAACACTGTTACCGTTTTCCTAATCACTTTGAGCCGCTTTCAACAGATGCACTCACTTTTTCTTTTTTTTTAGCTTTTTCTTTTAGCTTTTTTTAGCTTTTTCTTTTTTTTCCTATCACTGTTTCAAATGCTTCTGCAGGAGAAAATCAGATGCCTCAGGAGACCTAAAACATTCTTTTTTCTATATAACATTTGTATATAATCGTGGTGTTGCTTAGTAATACTGGATCTTAAGATAATCTCTTTCAAAACATTTTTAGACTCTTGCTGCCAGCAAGTGGCAATACTGGGCAGTGCAAGAACCCTTTAACCACTGGCAACATACTTTTGATAAATCTCACACACAATGAAACAGAAAGACCAGAACTCTGACAGCATTGACTCATGTTCAGTTTGTAAGCCATTAAAAATCCCTGATTTTTTTGTTGAAAAATTATTTCCCAGTGTGCTGCTTCCTATCTTGTATGTTTGCAGCTAATTGTTCCTTTTCAAGCACTGACTACCTTTTAGTTTGCCGTATTGAGTTACAGTTTCTTTTTAGACCACTTCCCTAATTGGTGCAGGCTTAAAACAATTAAGAAAAAAACCCACTGTCATAATTTTCTGTGCTTGAAGAACTGTGGTATAAACAGCATGTATGTATATTATAGATTTCCTAGGAAAAAGGCTTGGTGCATTTGTTGAAGGGCATAGGAAACTTACATTTATATTAATGTAGAAGGATCAAGCAGGCATAAATGATTAATTTTGCAAGATCCTAAAAACCCAAATGTGAACTGAAATCCAACACTTAAATGTGACTGGTGTTCACAACTCCCCCATCCAACTACAGGTACCTAAATTTCTTCAGCACTCATTTCTGTTGGCAAAATCCTATGGGACTTGCTCTATGAGTAATTAAGACCTGCAGAACACAATAAAAGTCAAAACTTTCCCTCCTCAAAACCCATCCTCAGCTGCCACTTATCCATAAAGATGCTTAAAGCCCCAGTGCCTAGGGTCCCTGTACCTTCAATTGCCTGTCGAAAAGGAACAGAAGATCTGCTGACCCAGCAGGGCTGAGCCAGCCGGGAACTGAACTGAACCAGGGAGTTCTTTCTCCTGTGGACCCCAGTCTGGTAAGTATGGTCCGAATACATGTAAGTTTCACTCAAAGGAGGAGCAGGATTCGCCCTCAGTCAGTAGCTTAGGAGTTAAATATTAACATTGTGGTAAATGCCTGTTCAGGTCTATCCTCCACCAGAAGAGCTATGCTTCAAGCAACTCATTTCAAAAAGGGGTTCCTATGTACGAATGCCAAAGAGAAAAAGGTATCTCTTTGGCATAAGGCTGTTAATTCTTTTTAGGGTTTGAATGCCAACCATCTCATGGCATCTGTGAATGTCTTTCACTGAGCACGAGCACTCTACTTCGAAAGCCTTGATTTAAATCCCACTATCCTCATGTCTCAATTATTCCCATTGCAAATCCAAATCAAGGTGCTCCATAATCTAGGCACAAATCCTGCTGACCTGCTAGCACCAGCCCAGAGTCTCTTGTCTCCCCATCCTACCCAGTAAGCACACACTGGGTAATAGCTGGGCAAGGCCACAGTCAACTCCAGCCTCATCTGATTCAGAACCCTGCACCAGAGGAAGCAGATGGACAGAGAAGTCAAGCAGAGGTCTCATCTGAAAAAAAAAAATCCAAGCCAACTTACTTGCCCGCGGATATAAAAACTGTGTGTTAATAACTCACTGCACCAAAGGCCAGTGAGAGAGACAGGCTTAGCCAAGCCCTAGAAGGAAGCCAAGCCTCTCCCTGCGCACTACGTGAGCAAGCTTAAATCTGTCCTGTCACCTCCAGCAGATGGCACTGCATTCACATCACCTTGGTGAATCTTGGTGTGCAGGGATTTCTTTTGCCATGTGTTTGAGAACAATTAAAAAGTTATCGAGAAATTGGTGGCTACTTGGTGTCACAGACTGTGCCTTGCAAATGTTACAAGATAAATAATAATAAAGACTGAATAATACTAAAGTGTAAATAATAAGAATGGTTTGGAAATGTTAAATGGACTCCTGTACCTGCTAGCACTGAGACAAACAACAGCAGAGAAGTTCAGCCTTTCAACACATTCATATAAGAGCACCACTATAAAAGAGTTAAGGCTTCAGAAAGATCAACATTACCAGCTTTTGTGACAATGCTGAGCTGAAGGTTACTGCAATATACTGGGACATGAGGGATGCAGAGAGAACCACAGAACAGTTGAGGTTGGAAGGAACATCTTGAGATTATCTAGTCCAACCTCACTGCTCAAGCAGTGTCAGCTGCAGCAGGTTGCTCAGGACCTCGTCCAGTCAGGTTCTGAGTATCTCCATAGGTGGAGAATGCACAACCTCTCTGGGCAACCTGTTCCAGTGTCTGACTACCCTCACAGTTAAAAAGTGCATTTTTGTGTTCAGATGGGATTTCTTTCTTTTTGTGTCCACTGCCTCTTGTCCTATCAGAGGGTCTACTGAGAAGTCTAGCTCTCTCATATTAATTCCTTCCTGTCAGCTGTTCATACACATTGGTAAGATCCTCCTGAGCCTTCTCTTCCCCAGGTTGAACAGTTACGGCTCTCTCAGCCTTTCCTCACATGAAAGATGCATCAGTCCTTTGATCAACTTTGTGGCCCTGTGCTGGGCTCTCTCCAGTGTGTCTCTTCCTTGTACTAAGGACCCAGAACTGGACACAGTACTCCACAGGTAGCCTTACCAGTTCAAAGTACAGGATCACTTCCCACAACTTGCTCACAACACTCTTCCTAACTCAGCCCACCCTTCTTTGCCACAAGGGTGTACCACTGGCTCAGGGCCAGTCCACCAGCATCCCCAGGTCCTTCTCTAGAGAGCTACCTTCCAGCCCGTTGGTCCCCAGCACGTACTGGTGCCTGAGGTTATCGCTGCCCAGATGCAGGACTTTGCACAACCCCTTGTTGAACTTCAATTCCTCTCTGCCCAGTTCTCCAACCTGTCTAAGCCCCTCTGAATGGCAACACAACTAGCTGGTGTATCAGTCACTCTTCCCAGTACCATCTCTGAACTTTCTGAGGGTGCATTCTGTTTCATTTTCCAGGCCAGTACTAAAGATGTTGACCAGTATTGGCCCCACTATTTACAGACTAACAGAAATCAGAGCTGCTATGTCACCAAAATCACAAAAACACAGCAAGACTCATGTTATGGTTTCAGAACTTCTATGCAGAAATTATGTTAATTAATGAATTTACCTTGTATTCTCAGGAACAGATACACAAAACTAACATGCCTAGTGACTCACTTCCGGTTGTCACAGTGTCGGTCCCACCCTTTCTTTAAATCACTACTTGGAAGCCTGTGATGGCCATTGATGGCCATTGATGGCCTAAGAAACTTGGTATTACATTTGTATATTGGTAGTTGTACATTTTTCAGAAAGGAATAGCCTAGGGGATTTAATATTTTTTTCTTTGTTCTGAGATAAGGGATACTCAACCATGTATACAATCAAATTTGCTACACGACATGAACAATTTGCCATACTGGTCTCAAATTTGTCTTTGGTGTATTTTAGCAAGCACTGTTTTTCCCCCAACATTAACCTTAATCAGGGTCCCCCCAAAAAAGGAAAGTGAAATAGATTTATATAGCTTTCTAACTTTTAACTTATAGATACAAATCTATGGCACTACATAGTCATAATGCTATGGTCTCTGCATTAAACAGGTTATTTCAGCAGACAATTACACTGCATATTGCTTAAATTGCTCCACACTGGAATGTCAGAGAAGAAATAATGGAACTGGTATCCTGATGTAGGTTAATGAGGTTTCCTAAGAAGCTGCAAATGGCAGCAAGCATTACATGTACCCAATAAGATCCTCTCACTTCTCTAGGACCCATGCAGTTGATGTCACTAGTGCTGCAGGAACCCTCAAAACTATCCATGACATTGCAACAGGAGTTGGTAATAGCACTTACTTTTTGCTGCAGCAACAGCAACAGAGCAAATTTCAATGACAGTTTCTCTGTCCAGCTTACATAGAGCCGAAAGCAATGAAGCAGTCAGGGATGAACTAAGACTAGAAATCAAAAAGCACAACAAAGGCATTCTGCCTCAGAGGGGCAACAGAAGGTGACAACAATGCAGAGGCAGCAGAGCAGACACAAGTAACATTGTGGTTGCAGATGACAGGATACAGATGATACAGAGGCAAAGGTCAAGAACCCCTTCATGAAATGCTGCCAGTACTCTAACGTTGCTTGGACTTCACTGACTGCAAACCAAGCATGGAGGGATTGCTGGACGGAAAAAGTGGGGAGGGGAAGCGGAGAGGAAGAAAGGGAACACTTGACCACTGGATGTTTATGTTGGTGGTTGCAGAACCTTCAACTCTTGCTCAGGATACTTCTGGGTTGGATGGTTCTCATGGATATATTGTTGAATTTTTGCTAACGTGTTTTCTGGAAGCTGTCAGGGAATTCCTTCTTCCCTCCAAGATTTTCTTTCTTTTTCATGCAAATGCAGTGCTTGCCAGCAGGTAGTTACTGAAATAACCAGTATTATTTGTGAACTACACTCATAACATTCAGATTGTATGAAGCTTATCTAGATTAGGGTTGGTACAGTCCCTGTCCTTCCACTTGCCTTCAGCTGTGTATTTCTACATCCTCTCTTGTTCTGCACTGGCACTTACTAATCTTCTGGGGAGCTGGACTGAAAAGATAACACAGCTGAAAACTAAGTCAACAAAAAAAAAAAAACTGAACAGCATCTGACAGTTGTTCCCCACAACTTGCTTCATTCTGTGGGTGAAATAAGTGCTAGTGTTGGTCCAAAGGAAAGAGAAGAAACACATGGCAAAGAAAAGGGGCAGTATCTTGCAACACCCCAGTAGAAAGGCTCACACAGAGTGGAATTACCCCTAATTCAGTATCGCTGAGAAAGGAGCTGACAAATCGGAGAAAAAGTAGCTCCAAAGCTATTCCCTCACTTTTACGTCATCAGCAGTGAAACCTGTCCCTCATGAGCAGCTTTAGGATGACCAAAGAGATGTATCAAAGAGACTGGTACTACCTATTTTTGGCCACAAATAAGTCATTACTCCCAAACAGAAGGGCAGTTAGAGATACTCTGTTCCTTCTCAAAGACCTCCCTAACGCCCCTCCCATAATTTTCATTGGTGGAAAACATGTTTTAAGTTACCAAGTGTCTTCATTACTTTAGCTCAAGTAACAGCCCTTGTAGATTCTCTGTCATGGTGATGTCTTTCCTACTTCACTGTTACTGCTATGCTTCTACCCTCGTGCCTTGCAAGCTTAATAACTGCAATTCCTACCCAAAAAGCAGAAAATAAAGGTTAGCTCTTAAGTTATTTTCACCTAATGCACTCAGTGTCACTTTCAACAGCTATGTGCCTGCTTTGTAAAATGAAAGAACCACATATTTTTCAGTAAAATATTCTCTAATGCTTATTAAATTAAGTATTTTTTATATATTCAGTTGCAAAAACACACTAACCTTTTCTTCTGAATCTTTTTGAAATCCTTTCAATATGATATCTAAATTTAGAGAGTAAACAAATATTTCAGTTGTATTATCAGTGAATTCCAATTCTGAAAGTTCTCATCATCTCTAATAAAATAGCCTCACTTTCTGATTACGGCTAAAGTTTCAAATGTTCTTAAAAATTTCTGTAGTCACATTCTGTAAGTGGAACTGACAATAAGATTTCTAGTTAGGCTCTGTTAGTCACCAAATTATACTCCAAGGCTATTTTGACACATTTCTTCACTGTGGTTGAGAGGCCTGTGCTCCCAAAGACTATCAGCAGACAGAATTGCCACCCATTGCACAGGACGAGACCTATCCCCTGCCCTCCATCATTACAATGTAGCTAGACAATACAGCTAAAACAATCCAGTAACTTACTGCAACTGCAAAGAGCTGGTCCCACCCCCCCTGCTCCCATCACTGTGTTTTGACATTCACGTGACACCCTGGGAATTTCCTAATAAGAAATAAAGTGAATGGTTTTCTCTTGGGTTAGCAAAAATTAGCTCAAACAGGGAGACAGCAAAACAGATGAGGCAGGCCTGCACTGCTGGGAGCACAGAGGAACAGCAGTACAACTGAAGCAGCAGCTGGTGACAGACAGATCTGGGGAATGACCAGTAGCATTTTTGTTTCTTCTTTCTTACAGATGTCTCTGATTCTTGGATATGTTAGTAAGAAGCATGTAGGAACCCTCAATGACTGTTACATCCATGCTTACCTTACACATCCATCCGGTACTTGAGTACTACGTGGCCTGTGACTTTTGTCATAAAATTCCACAGCAATGAAACAATTTTAAGCTGGAAATACACCACTGGCTTGGGAAAACAGTTATTTTTTCAAACAAACTTAACAGAATGCTTACAAAACCAGAACGTGTAGTCCAAGGCAACTATTAAAACTAAACAACTGTTGTAAAGGCCACATACAGTCAGATATCTCAATAAGCCTACACAGTTACTCATCTTCAGCTGCTCAAATGAATTTGCCATAGCTACAGCAACTTTCAGTTTTGTACAAAATAGAACATACCTACAGAATTATTTTGCTGTCCCTCTACTGCACCATTTAGTGCAAAACCAGGCTTAGAAATATTTTCAGGAAGTGATGGAAAGTTAATCCAACCCCTAGAATTAAATAATACAGTAAAATGTTCTTATTCAGAAAGAATTGTAATCTGCTCAGCTTAAAAAAAAACCCCTACAGTATTTTGAGGTTATTTATGCAGTTTTCTACTTAAAATTACTTGTGGAAACAACTGCAGCTATTTTACAAGCATACTTCTCTTTACAAGGACATGCAGTAACTAAGACTTCCAGATTTTCTAAGTGGAGCTAGGTATGTTTGCACATTCATTCTCTAAGTGAAAAAATGGTGCTTCCCATTTTTTATTACTTCTTTCAGTATTTCTATTATAAATCCATCTTCTACTAAAATCCTTCCATAGCTTCTAAGAACAAAAGGTCTAATATTATTTATTACAATTTTTTGTTTATTTGTCTAATGGTTTTCCCTGGGTAGTTTACTGTCATTCCTGTTGCTTATGGCCTTAAACCATTAACAGTAATATCAGCAATAAAAACAAATCCAGTTACAGTTGAACCATATTAGACATAGAATTACACTGGACATAAATATAGATCCTTCACTAAGCAAACAAGAAAGCTGCATCAAAACAGAACACCAAGAATAAAATAACATACAAATGGAAATATAACAGAATTGTTTAATTACCATATGTCTGACTGGAATTCCTACGTGATGTATTATACTTACTGCAGTAGAGACTGAGACTGGTCAGATGCATATGCGTCTTGAGGTATCTGAATAGAAAAAAAAAAAATTAACAACTCAGTAAACAAAGTACTTTATTATTTATTTTCTCAGCTTTACCACATGCTTATCTTCTTCCTTCTGTAATTGAGTGGGGAAACAGAATTTTTAGATCTGATCTCTACACACATTACTAATGAGATACAAAAGCCATTCCACGTAAATCTTTTTTCTACTTGTCCTGTTTGAGAAAATGTTGAAAAATAAATCAAGACTATGGAAGACAACACTCACCCAGAAGGAAAATGTACCTATACAAGCGAGACACAATTGCTTTAAACTTCAGGTGTTTTATACATCAAAAGACCAAATCACAAGGTATTTTTATTTCAACTCCCAGTTTTAATCTTCTTTTTGTAAGAATTCCCTCTTTTAATTAAATAAGACAGGGTGCTGCTCCAGAGACTGCGGAGTTCAGTACGCAACTCTCAGTATCTCTGGGAAAGGCAGAATTAAGGAACTTAGCTGACAAGACCTGCATATCAGAAAGCTCTAAGTGGCCGGGCTGCTACATGCAGACCCAGGAAAGAGGCATGTGGGTAAGCAGAGAGCTAATGTCAGAGCAAGAGCCAAATTCAAACTTTTTAGTAAAAGGAGCTTCGATCTGCTTTTTGTGCTTCTGACTATACGTACGAGAGAGATCTCCTCTAGCGTGGAAAAAGCCTTTATTTAAAGTCCAAGGCACCCTAGGAATGATTAAGATAGGCAAGTGAACTGCAGAACAGTTCTCTTCCAGATGTGCTGAAGACTGGGGCATTACTAGTGGACTATCAGCATACCGGCTGCAATTTTAAACAAATCATTGACATACAGTAGAGAACATTCACAGCTCTAGGTAAACTCTGGGAAAGAACATTTGGTGTGGACACCAAGTGATAACTTATTTGGTTTGCACAAGGTATTAGCAACACAACAAGAATTTTAGAAATGACATGAAGACTGACAGGTGGAGATTGCCCAGCAGGAAGGACTGCTGAAAGGCTTCCTGGAACAGAACAGACTCTTTAGAAACAGTTTGTGCAACAATTATTGACTGATCTATTTCCAAAATACGGCAATGGGATAGTTGGCAGAAAGTTAGTGACTTTGCTAAATACACCCTGTGTACGAATCAGCCTGGGTATTTACACAGAACATTATCTAGAGACCTAGCAAGGTCAGGAGGCTAGCAGAACATCTACTAAACCTCTTTGACTGGCTAACATTGCTCAGATGGATGTTTAAATCTCAATGAACTATCGCAGTATCTCAGAAGAAGGAAGAGCTATTTTGTCTGCTAAAAAATTCGTTCTAAGCAAAATCAGTGTATTGCTGATTAGCTGACAGGTCTTCTCAAATCACAGAAGTTACACAAATAGTATTGGTGGCCACTGACTGCAAGTACTGTGAACAGCCTTTTGTCCTGCTCTTTTCCTTTTGGTAAGGAAATTCCTGCAAAACTCATCTGATTTTTCTCATTTGAGCACTTATTTATACAGCCAACTATCTTAGGGGACTCTGGATGTGTTTAAAAAAAAAAAAAGACTAATGCTTAAAAGCTATGAGTGCCACCTAACAACTTTAGGTGCACTTCAACAAACTCGGCAAGAAAAAAAAAACTGGAAAAGGTGAAAGCACAAACTTAGAATCACGAGGGCTGCTTGAATAAGCCACGGAATATGGTGTCAACAGATAACGGAAATAACTTGTCAGTTGGAAAGAACCTGAATTCTACAAAATCTGTATATCTAATGCATCTCTGGTGGAAGAAAAGTCTTATTTACCACCTCTGGTAGAATCAAGGATAGGACTGTATATCCCAAGCCTCCCCTAACGCACGTAAAGTACAGAGAAAGCCAAGACTCTTTGGAACAACTGGAACAGATGTTACATTTCCTGAAAAAATTCAGACACTCCAAGCTTCATGACCCTCATATCACATCGCATCAAGATGCTGTATTCACACAGGATCATTTCCGAGGACACAGTAGAAGGGAAAGCTTCTATTGGAAGCACGTCCCATGCTGGCTCTCAGAGTGGCTGAAGAGCCACACTGGTGCAATCTACACATGCAGGTATCAAGAATGACAGGCCAAGAGTTCCTTACAGCATTCAGTAAGGATTTAAATTTTATACTGTTCCCATCCTGTGCATGACCAAGCTGCCAGTGGAGTGCTATACAGGTCTCACAAAAAAAAAAAAAAAAAGAAGTAGTGAGAGTTACCCAGACTGTTTGGTGAAAAGTTTCTTTGCTTTTCTGACTTTTCCTTTTGCTGACAGGGGGTTTGTCCTTAAGACTTCAAAGAATCCCTTACTGGGATTGCAGACTGGCTACCTGGTGAGAGCCACGAAGCAAAAGACTTTGGTTAGGCAGTACCTAGTCAGATCAGCTCGCAGAGGAAAACGGGAGAGAGTAAATGGGCACTTCCCTCATTCCCTCTCTCCTTACAAAACCGTGATAAACTTCAGTCAAGGCAACCCCGGGACATGCAAGCAGCAAAATCAACTGGTGGAGAAAAGTCTTCAAAACAACAGCATCTTTTTGATTTTGCTCACTGTTTCCCACAGTCGGTTGAGACAAAATTTATTCGCAATTCTGTAATGCTCTGTAAAAACATTCACTTCAGTAGAAGGAGTGTCTTTTTTCAATGTTGTTTTTGTCATCTCAGAAGCAGTTCAGTTCTTTTAAAAAACCCTCATACTAGAATAAGGATACACAGATAGTGGTCTTTCGATTGGTGAATCTACAGTGCTAAAGAGAGTGTAACAGTCACAGGTTTTAAGACAATCTTAGTTAAAGAGTTTCCAATTGTTTCATGTGACATGTTGCCATGTCATAGGCAGGTGGAAAGCTGATTGTTCAAGTGTACAGAAGTTTATGGGCCAGCTACCAGCTGTGGCAAATATATTAAAACATAGGCTAATTAATAGATTATGGAATGCAGAATTATCCATAAAGTGGAATAATTACCCCGTCATCACGTAAGCAGGCATTTTATTTTGCATTTCAGATTATTATCTCTTTCTTTTTAAAGAAACAATTGTCTAATCGTTGGATCACAGCTAATCTCATAATGAGTAACCAAGGGTGTACTCTGGCATGGTTAATCCAGATAGTTATCTTTCAGCTCCTGAAGGGAACATACTAAAAAGTTTGTGCTCCACAACTTCTTCATCTTTGTTATGGGCTTGATTCTCAAATTTGAAAGGTTATACCCTCATAAAATACCAGGGAAAAGACTTTGATACCCTCCCGGAGTGAATGTGCTATACACATGACAACTATCTTGCCATAAAATTAATTTCAGCTGCAAGCCACCAGGCTCTTTTGCACATAAAAGAATGGGAGGCCCAGTGAGTTTATTAATAATTAATAGCTAGATAGGTGTAGCAGGAGACGTACCATTTCCATATTTACTGGATTTACCCATTCTTCCTTCTGACTATACGTAGGATCAAAAAAATTATGTATAAAAGAGATTTCTGGAGAGAAAGCTCCTAGGAGAAAAAAAAAGAAAAAACAAAAACCAGAAGAAAAATACAGTAATTAAAGGAAGTTTTGATTGCCTTAATTTCTACATAAATTTTCATAACCCCACTTATTTCTACATAACTCAGTAATTGAGGGATATGTATCAAAGCTTCTGATATGCAATGGACTTAAGAGGTTACACAGCCTATTTAACTAGATTTTGAAACTACAATATAGGAGAGGTCAGAAATTAATAAAACCAGCTGGGGGGGAAATTTATTTAACTTAGTGTTCTGGAACCCTCCTTGAGTTCATGTTGGAGATTAACTCTCTCCTCTTATTTTTTAAACTAACAACTGGAATTTTGGTAAGGTGCCTGATCCATTTGACTAAAAATATTTGTACTCCTATATGGAATACTGTCTTTAATGACTATGTAAAGGAAGAACTTCTCTTTGGAAAAAACAGAAACTCTTAAGGTTGGACGCTTAAGTTTCAAACCTAGAATGTTGTTACTGACATTAATAAAATTCCCATCAAATTAACCTTTATGTTACGTATCTCATCACCAAATCTCATCACTATACAAGTAAGCACAAATACACAAATAATGAAATACTAAGTCCACCTTACTGAATATAAAATCCCACAAGCAGAATGCTAAAAATACCATGATCTATTACATTTACAGAGACAAAAAAACCCAACACCTAACTCTCAGACAAATGCGCACTCCACAAGCTGAACAATGAGTCAAATAAACATGCCTTAAACCATGTATGTTGAATGTTGCCAGGTCTTAATTCCAGTGGATAACACAGGTAAGTTCAAAATGGGATAATGCTTCTTTCCTCAGATAAAACTATTGAGCAACTATGCAAGGTTTAGCATCAGGACATTACAGCCCTAGGAAAAGTTTTTGCAGATTTCAATGGGCTGTCAATAAGATTTATATTAACTCAGAGTAGGTTAATTAAAAAGGGTAGTCCGCTCAGGTCTTCAAACTGGCAAAAAGAGAAACAAAAATAAATCTGAAAGAACACCTTGTTTCACTTAAAGAATAGGCAGTCTCTGTATTGCTGGAATAAAACGTACAGGATGGAAGTCAGATGGATTATACAAAAATGCCAAGGAAGGACCAGTAAAACTATTACGTAACGATGACAGGATTGCTCATGCAACCTGCTCTAAGGGAGTTATTAGGGAAGATTTTAAGGCTTTAAATGAGCATGCATGCATTTATGTTTAAAATAATTTAATAATACACTTAAAATAATGCACTTAAATATCTCTACCCAAATTTTGTATGTTAAGGTTTTGTATATTAAAGGTTTTTTTAAAATACTATATGCAACTATAGTTACATATGATTATTATATGTCTCAATTCCATTTATATAACTTATGTGTCTAGATTCCATCTATTTTATTCCGCTCAAACACAATACACATCTCTAAATAAAAAGGATATCCCTACATATAGTTCAAACACTTCTCAAGCCAGGCATTCTCAGTTATAGTACACAGGAAGAATGGAAAAACTAAGCGTAAACATATTTTTCATACATTAAAAATGTGCTGCACATTCTTCTAAGTACGAGCTAAAACTATCAATATAGTAAGAAAGCACATACAGTTCACAAGAATGAACTTCATACATCACTGAAGTTTAAATAATACGGACAGCAAAAGTTTATAGAAACTCACTGAAATAGACTGATAAAAGAATCTGTCCTACCTTCATTAATTCTTATTCCAGTTGTTAAATCCATGTTCTTATCAAGAAAAGGCAACCTTTGCAAAATAAATAAATTTTTAAAAGGCCGTTAAACAGTTGTATGCTCTGCTTTTCAGTCCTATAAACTCGAAAGGCAGTTGAAGGTATCTAAGGGCATCCCCCTTAGCTTCTGCTGTCAGGATGCTGCTAACTGCACCGCTAAGGCTAACACCAATGGTAAAGGACCCCCCGACTGGGAGGAGATACGTGCTACTCTGCATAGAAAACCTTCAGTAGGGAGGTACATCACCACTTTACATATTTCTAGGCAACACCGGGCCACAAAGCCAGTACAAAAAATTGCAGCTGCTTGGTAGTTTCAATTCTTTGCCCCAGAATCACAGAATTGTGTAGGTTGGAGGGGACCTTTAAGATCACTGAGTCCAACCATCAGCCCAGCACTGCCACTAAACCATGTCCCTCACACCATGTCTACTTGTCTTTTAAATACTTCCAGGAATGGCGATTCCACCGCGTCCCTGGGCAGTCAGTTCCAATGCTTGATAATCCTTTCAGTGAAGACATTTTTCCTAATATCCAGTCTAAACCTCCCCTAGTGCAACTTGAGGCCATTTCCTCTTGTCCTATAGCCTGTTACTTGGGAGAAGAGAGAGACCCCCACCTCACTACCACCTCCTTTCAGGTAGCTGTAGACAGCAATAAGGTCTCCCCTCAGCCTCCTTTTCTCCAGGCTAAACCACCCCAGTTCCCTCAGCCGCTCCTCATAAGACTTGTGCCTAAGACTCTTCACCAGCTTCATTGCCCGTCTCTGGACATGTCTTAAACGATGCAGGAGACACCGTCATGAAAATGGTATCAAGTTACAGTTGTGGAGAAATAACACCAGCAGCCATCGTATTTAATAGCGTTTTCCTTTATTTTCTCTGATTTGGGGTCTGGTTATGTTTCACTTCCACTGGCTAAAACGTTATTCAGGAGGGTCTGAAGTCAGTCTTTCACATCACAGCCTATAACAGTATGTTTTACATAGAAATGTATTACATAAAAGTAAATATAAAAGAACAAAACAAAGTATAAAATATACCACATAAATTTTGTTTTTCAGGCAAACTTCAAGTCAAATTGGGAGCTGGCTGGCTGTGCTTCTGTATGCTGTGGCATTTAGCATGAAAAAAACAAGTCAACAAGACCATCAGGGCTCTTACTTCCAGGAAGCAATCTATTTTTAATATTACAAATGCTTTCCTGTTTTCTTTTCTCCAAGATTTCTCCAGTGCATATGAAATTTAAGGGTTTAAACATTTATTTTTTCCGTGGCCACGGTATGCAATTGGGAAGAGAGATCAACATTTGTTATTTATTTTAAGAAAGTCTCTGCACTATATCAACTGAGCGGGATAACATTGATAGGCTTCATGGTTCACAAATGTCACCCTTGGTCTAGGTGAAAAGCTACTGCTGCTAGAAAGCTTGTGCGCTGCATGTGTGTCGAGTGTACGTGGGATACATGTTCTGAGACTGAGAGCGGTCAGGATATCTACTGATCTACAATTAGATTATCCATGTTATTATTTTTAGTTCTTATTGAATTGGAAGCAACGTGAGCTCAGAAAGAAACCATCACCTTCACCCCCGCCGTCCTCCGCCTGCTTGTGGCAGCGATGCCGTCCCTGCACCTTCCTCAGGGCTCTGTGCCTCCTCCTGGCCCTGGCCCTGTCACCCATATCCTTCAGCAAAGCCACAAAGCACTTAAAGTACCGGCCTGTGTGGCAGCTGCAATTGCTCGCCTTTCCTAATTTGTGTGCTTCCATTGTTGTCTTACCGTTAAAAATGTTAGCCAGTTTTGTTCCAGTGAGCTGGGCTTGTTAACCATTGGCACTAGCTTTACTTTTGATATAGGGTCTTGCATACGAGAATTTCGTTGTGTACTTGGCTTGATGGTCGGCCTTGGGGGATGTTAGCTTACAAGCGGCGGGGATGGTTAGTTGAGGAATTTCTAAGACGTTCTTGCAGACAACGAGGATTCTATCCTTGAGTCTGTAGTGAAAGACCTCCTAATCAAGGAAAGCAAGTACTGTTACCATTCTTGAAGCGAAAACATCCTGAAGCATATGAGTGTACAGACCTTGAAAATGCTACTAATTTACATGTTTTGAAACTTGGCAGAAAAGTGAAAATTCTGAGTGTCTGGAGTCAAACTACTTTTATTACAGTACTAAAAATCACGCCCATAGGTCAAGAAGACCCTGGCCCAGGTGAAGACCTTTCCCCTGAGCATGTGTAGTAGCTATAACTTGATTGAGCAATCATATGTAAATTACTAACCAATCAAATAGATATAGGAGGGACTAGTATGATAATTACATTGTAAAATATGTATATAAACTGCACGTAGAGTCCTGTTCAGTGTGCATGATTTGTGAAAATATTCCACTGTGCACCCTGGCCAGAATAAAGCAATGTCTCCTCTATAAACATAGTCTCTGCGTCTCGGGAGAATTGGAACTTTGGCCTTTTTACACGTAACACCATGGTCACGTTTAAGCAGCTAACTTCATCCGCTGTCCTGCGCACAATGAGTGGTTCATGTGTTCAAGAGCAGGATCGTGTCTGAGATAACCAAATTGTTGGTTGCCAGCATTTTCACTGTATTTGCGGTAGCGCTCTTGTATGTAACCTGGCGGTCATCTGTTAATTGCAGCAATGTTTTCCTCAGGCAGCCCTGTCCTTCCGTGGCTTTGCCTTCTGCCTCTGCAGCAGCCAGGAGAGCGCGGCTGCCGTGTCCTCGATCGGCACGGAGCAGGGCTGCAGGCAGGGCACCCCGAGGGGTACAGCTGGGAACGCTGCGGAGCAGAAAGGGTCAGGTCACGTGCTGGCATGGGCTTCAAGTTCCAAATCATCGCAGTGGCTCCTGCTCCTAATGTTTTTTAAAAAAGGCAAAATTTACTTTTAAAAGGTAGAATGTATTTTAGAAGGTAAAAATTCTCACTGAGCAAGAGCAAAGAGGTGTGAAAAGGTCACAAGGCCTTGTGAACAGGACACTGTATACACAATCCATGCTTTGCTAGTGAATATACATCCCTGAAGAAGAACAGACAGCTGATACTGAGGGAACATCTCTCTGCAGAAGGTGCTGAAACTGGCTGAAAACCAGACAACTGCTGGAAGAAGCAGAAAGTCAACAAAGATTTGCAGTCACTGAGGGAAAGGTAAAGGTGGTAGTGGGAGATCGCAACCACCGACTCAATTAGAGACTGAAGAGAACTGCTGAAGCATGTGCACAGCAATTAAAGGACATCATAGCTTTAAATGAAAGCAAGAGACCATACTAACCAATAGAAATTGTTAAGGTACTAACCAATAATTGTAATTAAGGGTGTGTATTTCTGTTTCAAACTATAAATATTCCAAAGAATTCGCAGCCAGGTGTGATAGCTTTGTGGATTACCACCTAGCACCCCTCTCTGCGCAGAAACGATTTAAGTAAGTGCCTCTGCTCTGTGTGTGCATTGGTGTCTTGTGCACTGGGTAAATGACCCCACTTTGGGGCAACGCTCCCAGTGAACTTGATGATAAAATTAGCATTTTTATTACATTCTGAATCATCACAGAATATTAAGAAAACCCACTGGTATGGAAAAAGTGTGGAGAACAGAGCGAGACAGTAGAGGTCATCTTTAATTGTGTATCAATTATACGTAATTGTTGCAACTGTGTACAAATCGCTGGTTTGCTTTGACTTAGTCATATCCGTATGCAATCATCTCAATTGCTGTGCGTATTATCAAACAACTCCCGAAATCCCGCTCGTAATGCTTCACTCTTTTCAGGTAGCAAAGGTGAGATACTCAAGAAAACGTGAGAGTTAAGAAAGAAGCTGGCAGGGCAGATGGACACACAGTCCAGAGTTACTAGGGTTTATACGTGTCACACTGAAGACGAGAATGAAAAATGTATTTGCATTTGGAAAGACTGAGCTGGCGTGAACAATTTCGTCATTGACAACAACTACTTTGGGTGGAGTTCTTGGGAAACCTTTTCATCGGTGTATCCTTTTTTGAGACTCACACTGTCGCTTCACAGCTCAGTACCCTGTGGAGCTATTAGGCATATTTCTAAATGAAAACAGCACATGTAAGAAGCAGTTTTGGAAAAGCTGGAGTGTAGATCATCCCCAGCAAAATCTTTGCTGATTATCTTTTGGTTTGTATTTAGACGTGTCAGCCCACGATTGCTCTGACCCAGAAACGCACAATGGCCCCGCAAAACAGGAGGAGAGCATCGCGTGTTGCACCTGACTCCCTGCCCACAGAGAATAAGGGGCCTCCCGTGCTTCATGAGCAAAAAACCGCTACTTTCTCTTTGGCTGAAAGCCACGAATATTGCTTTTTTGTTGTTGTTTTGAGTGTC
>NW_009648250.1:3740010-3742522 GCF_000708025.1 Charadrius vociferus | reverse complement strand
GTTCAAGGCCAGGTTGGACGGGGCTTGGAGCAACCTGGGCTGGTGGGAGGTGGCCTTGCCCAGGGCAGGGGGGTGGGAACAGCTGATCTTTAAGATCCCTTCCAACTCTAACCATTCTATGAGTCTATGATTCGCATAGACACCATGATCTGTCCCCGACTTGGCTCACACTGAGCTGTGGTGGTTACATGAGCATCAGCTGAGCTCTACTGGTCTGGGCTTGAAGCCCATGGGGTACCACTGCAGCACAGCACATCTGTTGCTTCATCTTTCCTCCTGGGCACATCAGGCTCTCCTTCGGCGAAGCGCTTCTCTGGCTTCCTTGCTGCCGAACGCAGGAACAGCTTATCTCCGGGTACTCTGTACCTGGCTGAACCCCGGGAGATCCTGCCCACCTTGGCATGGTCTTCCCCCTTTTGGAAGCGTTTGGCTGTTCTCTAGGGGTCAGGATGTTTGCTCAAACAGCCCTTTGCTGGGAACGAGTTTGCCTTTTCTGGGGGGACTCAGAGCATCGTCCGTCCTCACCCTTGCAGCACAGAGGGCTGCCCTGATGGGGAGGGCATTGTTTTAAGGATTGTTCACTCCTTCTTTGCCCCTTTCTTGGATGAGTGATTTTTTTGAAACATTCCTATAATGCAATTAAAGGTGTATTCATGAAGAATGATTTTGGCTGAAAACAGAAAGGAGTGGGAATGGGGCAGCAAATCAGTAAAGGCGGAGTCATCTTTACATATATTTTGAATTAAACTTTTCTGGTCAGAAATGCTGAACAATTTCAGAATCCATTTCCATAGCAAAAAAAAAAAAAAAAAGATGTGCTTCAGGGAAGTTAAAGGAACCTGAAGGCTTTAAAGAATCCTTTTAGGGTAGGAGTTCCTGCCCCACGCAGATCACGCTGCGATCAGCAGTGATGCATCCTGTATTTCGTAGCAGCAGCTAATTATAAAACATTGTCTAATAGTAGATATTATGGATAATTATTTTCATAATCAAATGAATCCGTTTTTTTCCCTAGTTTATTTTTGTGGTGGTCCTTTACATTTACTAGTTTTGCTTAGAAATGTGAAAAATAATATCTGAAGAAAGATTTTGAAATCTTTCTAGCTCTAATAATTCGTTAATTACATAAATAATAATTCCAACTGTCAGAATTTAGGAGTTGTAATACTAGTTTTAGGACTGTATATAGTCACGTAGTAAGTACTAATGCTGATTTTACTGAAACAGTGTGGTATTCAAAAGTATTTGTATTATCATAGGACATTGCTACACCTTTTCTATTTTTTGCTTTTTTTCAAAATCTTTGGCACTAATATACCCCTCTGGTTATGTCTTATTTTAGTTTTCCCAATTAAAAAATACCTTCCATTCTGCTGAGGAAAAGTTATAATAACAATTTGGGACAGTTTTGCAAGAACATAATCTACATACTGTTTTGTAAATTTATATTACACAGGGAAAAACAAAGGATAATGTTGACTTTAAAAGAAGTGGGTTTCTTGTGTTTGGTTTGTTGTTTTGTTTTTTTTTAAAAAGACAAAAAGCTTTGTGTCAGGAAATGAAATAATTTGTGCATAAGGAAGGCAGTCTTGTCAGTGATTTTCCCCAGCTGGTTCCATAAGCCATGAAAATCCTTCCACACCTTCACTGTAGAAGGATACAGAAAATTATATTGGTGCTGTTGATGCTCATATGACTGAGATTGGCATTGGTGGGAAACCAAGATGATTCTGGTATCTTCAGGAACACTGAGCAGATAGATTTGCCCTGCCTGTGATTTTCTCCATTGAATGACAGCTTCATTTTTGATGTCCGAGCAAAAGAAATAATGCTAGAAAGACTGTCTTCCCAGAAGCATGATGCATGGATTGCTACTTTTAAGGCAACACGAAGGGATATTTTTCTATCCACTTTGAAGTGACAATATGTAGAGTGTAGAGGCCCCAGTCCTCTATGGAAGTCTTTACGGTGCTAGGTTTGTACATGTAAATACTGAATTATAGATTATCTCTGTTAGCCAGGCTACTATCTAAGCATCTTTTGAACTTTACAATATAGTCAACATTCATCACAGAGTTTTATAAGGTGTTGATTTTGTGCAGTGAGAAAAGCAAAGTCCCAGTACTAATGTCTTTAAGAGAGAATTATATGGCATTTTGTTTCAATGCTAGATAACATAAGTAAACATCCTCAATGACCTTGTCTAAAGGTACAACGCAGAGCAAATAGACTAGGATGCAGTTTTTGTAACTGAAGGATGTAGAGAATATCCGCATTCTCAGTTCCATGAAAGAGAGGAGAGGTGTGAGAGTTCCTGTCAAATGTTTGTTGTCTGTTGAAAGCAAAGTGGATGATGAAATGCATCAGTAACGTGGTAATTGATTATGGGTACAAGAGAACTGTCACAGAATACTGTATGTGAGAAGGACTCATGCTTGAGATGAAGAAAGAACTGTTTTGAATGTTACTAACTTACGTTACTGAAATATATTGAGCAGAAAGTAGAGAAGAG
>NW_009648250.1:3717907-3739987 GCF_000708025.1 Charadrius vociferus | reverse complement strand
TTCCTGCTGTTGAAGTTGAGCATTACCAACAATAGTTGGTTGGTAATTTACATAGTTTAAAGTTAAATCAGTATTTTTGATAGGAAGAGTAAGTAGAAAGAAGTAACAGAATTTAGTGAGTGCTTACGTAGGTGGGAAAAAAACAAGAAGTTGGAGTCAAAGTGGTGTCAAAATTGTGTGACAGGAAGATACTAAGAGATGTTGTGAGAGTGGTGGAGACTTACTAGTAATACCTTGAAGAAACAAGAGATGTATATTAAAAAAAAAATAATTGAGAAGGCAGGAGGAGATTGTATTATATTTCAGAAGATTAGCAATAGATATGTTTTTACATGGAAGGTTGAAAGGTGATGGTAAGTTTCCATACTCCTCTGTTACTTAAATGGTTTGGTTTTTTTTTTTTTTTCTGAGGGATGACTTGCAGAAATTTATAGAGATTTGTCTTTTTCCTGAATCTCGTACTTGCTTATATGAAATACTCTTTTGTTGCAGGTTCACTAAGGATAGAAAAACAGTCTTGAAAATGTTGTCCAGACTTTTTCGAATGCATGGCCTTTTTGTAGCCTCTCATCCATGGGAAGTCATTGTGGGAACAGTGACTCTCACCATCTGTATGATGTCCATGAAGATGTTCACTGGGAACGATAAGATCTGTGGCTGGAATTATGAGTGCCCCAAACTTGAAGAAGTAAGGATTTAAATTCACGTTATAATACTTAGTGTTAATCAGTAGATTCAGGGTTTTCTGTAGAATAAGATCAGGTTGTAATGTATTAGGAGTAAAGTAGGTATGTGGAAACTTCTTTAATATCCACAATGGCGAAAGAAGGCAATTAAAGTTGTATGCAAGCAGTGATGCGCTATAGAAGGTTGTCGTTAAATCGAACTTTCAGTTGCACGGTATCTGTTGAACAAGGATTTTATATTAATATCGTTTGCAGTATTCTAATTTTTAAGACAGACTAGAAGTGGTACTTACTTTTTTCTGAAACTTAATTTTTAGTGCAACTTCACAATGGATTTTTTTGTTATTGAAACTTAACAAGTTACTAAATGTAAAAGCTAACTAAATCTCTTTGTATTTCAAACAGGATGTTCTTAGCAGTGACATCATCATCCTGACAATCACACGCTGTATAGCAATCCTTTATATATACTTCCAGTTTCAGAACCTGAGGCAGCTTGGGTCAAAATACATTTTAGGTACGGTATCTGGATTTTGTATTTGCTGTGTGCATTTTCATTGTGGATTTTTTTGTCGTATAAATAGGTAGTAAGTATTAGAATTTTAATACTTCGGTACAGAATAGGGTTATTGTTGGATAGCAGAATAGATGTTCTGCATAGCTCAAAGTGCTTTTTTTTTTTTAAAGAGAGATTTTATAGGATTATATAAACATTGGAAACATAATACTTGAAGTAATTGTTTATTGTGTGAAACAGGTAAAAATAAAGAGCTGTTTAAGCCAGTTTTTGTTTTTGCTGCTAATGAATGAGTAGATTTATGGCTTTTATTTCTTAGAGTCTTACTTCGAATGAAGTACATATTTTAGATTTAAATATCTGTATAAAAATAGCATCTACCTAAGTTTGTGTCTCAATTGCTGTTAATGCACTCTGAGATGAGAATTGTCATTTGTTTGCTTCACGACTGACCTAAAGGTATAGCTTTTCTTTTTTATTCCCCTCCCAATATATATAAACCAAAAATTTCCAATTCTCTTTTATTTTTTTAAAGGTATTGCTGGCCTCTTCACAATCTTCTCAAGTTTTGTTTTTAGTACAGTGGTAATTCACTTCTTGGATAAAGAACTGACAGGTTTAAAGTAAGTAATGACTTGTTATTCTGGATTTCTTGCCTGAATTTTTTTTTTCCTTTACAGTAAACCTTGAATTTTAACATATACCTCTTTTTTCAGTGAAGCTTTACCGTTCTTCCTGCTTCTGATTGATCTGTCAAGAGCAAGTGCATTAGCCAAATTTGCGCTCAGTTCCAACTCACAGGTCAGGGGCTTTGGGTGTTGGTTGGTTCAGGGGTCTTTGTTGTTTGTTTTTTTAATGTTGTTGGTTTTTTTTCAATGGAGCTTTTGAATTTAATGTTCAAAGATTAATATTATCCCATGGATGGTGGTCGAACTGTCAAACTAGATGATCTTTAAGTCCTTTCCAACCCAAACCATTCTATGATTCTATGAATAATCCGGGTGGTGAGACATATAGTTGAATACCGACTGGTGATGTATAAAAAGGATCAGATTTTATCCAGATTCTGTGTTCAATCTCTTGTCTTCAATCCAGATCAGTGTTCAAGTGAACAATAACTGTAAAATTAGTGTGCCATAATCATGTGAGCTAAGTTAATTGTATCTATGAATACTTTATAGATCAGAACCCTAAACCATCAATGCTTACAGCTCTGTTAAGGAGGCCAGAGTTCCTAGACCAAAGTCTTCCCTAGAATAGCTATGGATAGAAAAAAGTTAATGTCTAGGGCTTAGGAACAGTATATAAAGAGACATGTAATGTCATAATGCTGATACGGGAAAATGTATTTTTCTAGACAAAATCTTAGCAGAACAAAGATAGCATATATATAGACAGAAACATTCATGCTCTGATGCAATTAACACAGCTCAACAGGAAGGATCGAGAGGACATCTTGTTTGCTGAATCTAGACAGTTAATTAATAAAACTAAAAATGTAATAAAAGTTAGAGTACAGATATGTGGCTGCAAGAACTTGTGCCATGACATAAGCAGCTTCTATTTTATGTCTTAAAGTGCAGAAGTCCTCTTCTGAACGTGCTTTCATTAAAGTCTGTGTTCTTCAGTGTTGGAGCAGCTTAGAATAATTTCTCTACCTTTGGCTCATCAGTAATCAAAATTAAATAATCTTGTGTAAATAAAGACTGTGCAAGTATAATAACTTATGGGAAATAGAGCAATCGAAGAATGTATTCTCTCATAATAGTTAATTTTCAATGTATGTTTTATAAGGCCTTATTACCATAACACTATGCAGTTTACTAATCACGTACTAACACGTTATGTTTACTACCTTAATTTGATTTTTATCTGTATGTTAATGAACAGAAATTTTCATTTTTAGGATGAAGTAAGAGAAAATATTTCACGTGGAATGGCCATTTTAGGCCCTACCTTCACACTGGATGCACTTGTGGAGTGTCTTGTGATTGGTGTTGGTACTATGTCAGGTGAGTGATACAGTCTAAAGGGTTTAAATCTTTCCAGTTAAAAAAGACTATTGGAAAGACGTTGGGATATTGAGAATTTTAAATAATAGGTGTTACCTATGGGAGTGGAGTGACTTTATTTATTTAGCTATTTATTTACCTTCCTAATTAGCCTATATTACTAGTTCCTTGGGATGAGAGGAAATGGGCTCAAGTTATGTCAGATGAGGTTTAGATTAGATATTACGAAAAATTTTTCTCTTGGGCATTCTTAAAAATGAGTTACACTTGCACTACATGCACACCTATTTCATATTTTTACAAAAAATGTGTATTTCTAAAAATTCCTACAGGAAAATAACCACTCTTTTACTGTTTTTTCTCCACCCCATCTTTTGATCTTCATCAGTTCTGTGTGCAATAGCAGTTGTCTTTCCTTAAAAAGAGAACAGTTAAATGTAATAAGCAAAGGATTTCCACATGTAAAGAACTAATTTATTTGTAAAATAAATCAAAGTCCCATAGTTAGGATTAAAGTAGGGTTTTGTTTGTATGTTTGGTTTTGTCTGTTTGTTTTTATATGTGGGTTTTTTTTTTTTAAACTATCATGCATACCGTAAAGGCATCTTTCAAAGCACTTGCTTTTCAAATTGTTTTTGACCTTTTCAAGGGGATGTGTATTAATAAGCTGTTTTCCTGTTTATGTCTAGGAAAAAACACCTCATTTTGGTGTAGCGTATAGTTAATTTTTTTTTTAATGATTTATGCTGGTAGCTCTTTCTTCTTTACTAAGTGGGCTCTGTAATGCATGTGTGACGTGGCTAATTGACTTTTTCTGGATACCAGGATGCGAAAGAGTAGGTGGGGTATATACTGTTTCTTATTGCCTGAACACTTAACTGGCCATCTTTCAGAAGGGATTTCAATACATAATGTCAGCTAATTGTTACTTGCTTAGATACATGAGGAGTTTCAAGTTTTCAGTGTGAAGCTTTAAAATCTTGGTGAACTGTAATTATTTGTATTTATTTAGAATTAAACTTCAAAAGTTTTCTGTAAATACCATACCATAAATACATACTGTGCTTAGAATAAGCTAGTACACAATGACTAGGGCTTAACATGCTTTTTTTTTTTTTTTTCATTAATCTAGACAGTTCCTTCTATAATCTGTGGTGTCAGTTTAATGGTTTCCTTCTTACTTCTGCAACACTTCAAATATATAGAAAACCCATTGCATATTCAAATGTAAAAAATTTCTTCTTTTTTATGTAGGTGTACGACAACTTGAAATTATGTGCTGCTTTGGCTGTATGTCTGTTCTTGCCAACTACTTTGTCTTTATGACCTTCTTTCCAGCTTGTGTGTCCTTGGTATTAGAGGTAAGACCAACTTCAAGACAACATCGAACTTAGTATTCAGACCCTGTGCGTCTTGTAGGCTATACATTTCTTCATGCAGTTAATATGCCAGCATGTTTGTCTTCCTTTCAAAGTGAGCAGACGGACTGTGCAAAAAGGTTTACAGTGGCTCAACTGGTAACAGTAGCTGTTAATGACACCATAAATGAGTCACATGCCATAGTAGGAGTTCTGATCTAAAGCAGAGTAAACAAATTACATTGTAAATTATTGGGGGTCCAATGTTTTTCACTGTTTAAAGTCTATTGTAGGCTAAACAGTAGATTGTAGGATAACTCATTGTTGGTCACTTCTTAATGATCAAATAAAAGTACAATGTTGAAGCTCACTTGTTTCTAATGTGTACTAAATAGAACCTATTTTTAAATGTTATTTTTGCAGCTTTCTCGAGAGAGTCGTGAAGGGCGCCCTATATGGCAGCTTAGCCATTTTGCTCGCGTTCTGGAAGAAGAAGAAAATAAACCAAATCCTGTAACACAGAGGGTCAAAATGATTATGGTTTGTGGCTCTTTTTCACCTGTAGTTATGCAATCAGTAAGGTGTCCTGGTGTAACAAATCAAGCTTTTGTTTTAGAATCATAGAATGGTTTGGGTTGGAAGAGACCTTTAAAGGCCATCTTCTCCAACCCCCCTGCAGTGAGCAGGGACATTTTCCACTAGATGAAGTTGCTCAGAGCCCTGTCCTCACCCTTTGTCCTATCACTACACTCCCTGATAAAGAGTCCCTCCCCATCCTTCTTGTAGGGCCCTTTTAGGTACTGGACGGCTGCTCTAAGGTGTCCCTGGAGCCTTCTCTTCTCCAGGCTCAACAACCCTGACTTTCTAAGACTGTCCTCATAGGAGAGGTGCTCCTCTGAGGAGTGCTTCTGACCATCTTGGTGGCCCTCCTCTGGACTTGCTCCAACAGGTCCATATCCTTCCTGTGCTGAGGGCTCCAGAGCTGGACGCAGTACTCCAGGTGGGGTCTCACCAGAGCGGAGTAGAGGGGCAGAATCACCTCCCTCGACTTGCTTGCCATGCTTCTTTTGATGCAGCCCAGCGTACGGTTGGGTTTTCTATAGACTTGTATTCTGCACCCCGTTAGTGTAGCTTACCATAGTAACATCTAATAACGTTCCTTGTATCTACACTTGAAGTTTTCCTGCATATGCCATTTGTGTGCCAAACACTCGGGGCTTTTTCACATGTACCAATTCCCTCCCTCTTACCCCTATGGCACCCACAGCTTGCTTTGCTTATTGCTCGAGCAAGAGGGTGTGTTGGGACAGGTCCCAAGCTATGACTGTTAAAATAGGCCAGAAAGGGTGCTTATGAGATATGTGGAAAATCAGCCTTTAGCTTTAGGCTTCTGAGGCTTGGGGGAAAAAAAAAAAAAAACCCAAACAAAAAAATGTTTAATCTTAGTAGGTTAGATATGTAGTTGCAGTTGAAAAATTAATACTTGTTTTGTGTTTTTAATACAGTCGCTGGGTTTGGTTCTTGTTCACGCCCACAGTCGTTGGATAGCGGAACCAGCTGCTCAAAACAGTACTGTAGAAAATTCAGTGGGATTGGATGAGAATGCACCGAAGAGAATTGAACCTAACGTTTCATTATGGCAGTTCTACCTTTCTCGGTAGGTGACTTTACAGAAGAGAAGTGTGTTTCCTTGGTTAGAGTGTATTCTCCAGTGGTATGGTCCTAGGGTACAACGCTTGTAAACTTGCAGATCTGACCACTGTAGGATTTCTTGGAACCAGAGATGACATTTCATGAAAAATACTTCAATACTATGGTGTTTGTCCAATCTCCTCAAAGTAATCAACACCATGATCAGGAGCTAGCTGTCCTGTATGCATCAAAACACTGCCTTTTTCTACTAGCAAGGACACCTTTCGGAGCACACTGGAAAATAAATTTTGTGACTGCACTAGAGTAATTATTTATTTAGAGCTTCTCACCATTCACACACAAGTGCAAAAGCCATGTCACTATTTCTTTTCCTTCAGCTCATCTGAAGTTAGCAGCACCTGTGGTTCCATGTTACTTCTGAAAACTCAGAACTGTCTGTTTTAGGGGTTCTTCCTCCCCCTCTTGGCAGTTCAGCTTGCATCATAGTAGTCATTTTGGTAGAGGGTGATAATTGAAACTATAGTTGGGAGATGGGTGTTAAATCAGTTTGATGTAGCTATTAGTGAATATTTTACGGTCATTTCTCTTACTGGGACTGCTTTTTAGCTAAGATTTAGTAAATATTTAATGACGTCCGAAAATTCTTATGTTGTTAGTAATATGAAGAATGATTTATCTGCCCTAATCTAGCATAGAATAGCTAGAACATGAATATCCTGCTAGGAAATGCCTTTTGACTGGAATTTCTGTAACTGTATAAATTATGATGAAACTATTATCCTTTCTAAAGCAAAGGGATGTCAGAATGCTGTTATAAACAACAAATTTTATATACCATGTATTTACTTTTTGATTTTTCTGTTTTAGAATGGCCAGTATGGATATTGAACAAGTAATCACTCTTGGATTAGCCCTTCTCCTTGCTGTCAAATATATTTTCTTTGAGCAAGCAGAGACTGAATCCACACTCTCACTGAAGAATCCCATAACATCTCCAGTGATGGTCCAGAAAAAGGTCCCTGAGAATTGTTGCCGGAAGCAATCTGGGCTTCTGAAAAATAATCAGAAATCTAACACAGCAGAAGAAGCTTTAGTTCCCAAAGATGGAAATGGTAATTTTTCACATTTTAAATTCTGAAGCTATTCCTGAATATTGGGAACAAATTGTGACATCTATGTTAGTGTGCTGTATTTGGAATAAAAACTTAAAAATTTTGTAAACCAAAGTTAATTTTAATTGTCTTTATGCAGCTGAAGTCATAAAACCCGTATTAGCAGAGTCATCAAGCAAGGCTACATTTGTAGTTGGCAATTGTAACTCTGTGGAAACTTCTTCATTTCCTAATGGAAAAGAGGAAGAAATTGAGTTACCCAAAGAACCACGTTCTATTGAGGAGTGTGTTCGTATACTTGGAAATGCAGAGGTATGGAAAAATAACTACTTTTTTTTTTCTTTAGCCTCTACTGCAACATCAGATTTAAGAAGTCTTACAGTTCGTTTTCTGGCTTTTAAATGATCCTATTGATTGTAATGCCATTCTTCAGAAAATTATGTGGCTTTAATAACTTGGTTGGGGGGGTCATGACTAGAACAAAGCCCTTTCATAAGTTGCTTCTCTTCCAGTCAGGGTGGGGAGGGAGGGGGAAGCAGCTTCATTCATGACATACCTGAAGCTTCATCACGTATGTGTATCAGTGGGTGTCTCAGTAAAAAGTTTTTGATCATATCCTGGCCTACTATAAAACCTGACATTGGCAGTTGGTTTGTTTAGATATACTCTGATAAAGTTGTTACCCTTTGTCATTTGGAAACATTTAAAAGGATTTTCACGAACAGAATCTATACTTTCTCTCCTGACCCTTTACATTTCCAGAAAGGAGCAAGATTCCTTACTGATGCTGAGGTTATAAGCCTAGTTAATGCTAAGCATATTCCTGCATACAAACTGGAAACCCTGATGGAAACTCAGGAGCGAGGTGTGTCCATTCGCAGACAGATGTTATCTAAGAAACTCCCTGAACCTTCATCCTTGCAGTATCTTCCTTATAGAAATTATAATTATTCTTTGGTAAGTAAAAGGCAGATGAACAAAACTCACTGTAAAAACCGCTTTCCAAATACATGCTCAAAGTGATATATATGAATTAACAATAAGCTTGGTCAAAAGTGATGTAGAGGAAAAAAAGGCAAACATAAGGCACTAGCTTTTATTGTTCTTGATGTTTTTAAATGTACGAGGTGGGTAAATTTTGTAGCTTACCCAAAAAATATTTCCTACCAAAGCACGCAGCTGCTTTATCTCAGAAATGCAGAATTCTACTAATACTGAATGATTATTACCATTCAGTTCAGCTGAATGATAATATTACCTTGAGTTCAAGTTAAAATGGAAGTTTATTTAAAATTCATTTAACAGTATTAGGTTTTTTTAATAGTGTTTAAGACTTAATAGTATTCAATACATCTGCCAAATACTAGACTTGAACCATATTAGCTGTTGATAGCTGTAGCTGTTAACTGTCTGAGGTGGGAATTGGTTGCTTTATGGGAGGTTTGTGGGGTTTTTGCTAAGATACCTTGTAGTCACAGATGTAGTATGTAGCGTGCTGTACCATACCACTGTAGTGTAACTGTAATGATACCTTTTGTATTATTTTTGTAAGGTTATGGGAGCTTGCTGTGAAAACGTGATTGGATATATGCCTATTCCTGTAGGCGTAGCAGGGCCACTATTTTTGGATAACAAAGAGTTTCAGGTGCCAATGGCAACAACAGAAGGATGTCTTGTAGCAAGTACAAACAGAGGATGTAGAGCAATATGTGTAAGTATTGTTTGACCAGCTTGATAAACTTTCTGTATTATAAAACATATTTGGGGTTATAAGGCATGTTTTTGACTTCCTAAAAACGAAAATTCACTTTCCACGATCTTACTTTTTTCCCTTCTGCTTTGATTTTCAGCTTGGTGGAGGAGCAAGGAGCCGCATTCTGGCAGATGGGATGACTCGAGGACCTGTTGTAAGGCTGCCCACTGCTTGCCAGGCTGCAGAAGTGAAAGTTTGGCTTGAAAGTCCTGAAGGCTTTAAAATAATGAAGGAAGCTTTTGACAGCACAAGTAGGTTAGTACAATGGCTATTCCAGTCTTATTTCATGATATAAGACTCTGGATGGTAGAAAGCTCCTAGTTGGTTTGTTTGGGGTTTTTTTGGCATACTGCAATACAGGAAATTACATATTCATTTTGGCTATCCCATGTAGTGTGAATATAAGAGAACAAAAGTCACTCTGGCTATGTACCAAGGCTAGTAATAAACATTTTCCAATGAGAAGTAGTAAATAACTGTATCTTAACAACAAATACATTTGCATTGCATAATACTTAATACATTATTTATTTTGTCTAAACATTTAAAAAGAAACATAAAAGGTTATTTGGATTTTTAGTAGTTACTATGCAAAAAGTAATTCAAAGTCTGGAATCTAGCCTTTGAGATTATATTAGTGTTGTTAATAATTAATTTGTGAGGTTCCAGAGAACCCACAATAAACTAATGCTAGAACTGAAATGCTAAAAAATGTTGAACAGTATTAAGAGTAAGTCTTATTTCAAGCCCCAGAGTATTTTGTAAGACTTACGATTATCTGCTTTCTTTAGGAAGATTCAGAGGGATATTTCCGGATCAATTTTGTTTCCTACCAATCTTATAAATGTCAGCCAACAACATATGGGCATTTCAGCCAGAATCAACTCATGCCGCTGTTTAAATGCAGTATTTCCTGGTTTTTGTTTGACTTGTGGAGGTTCCACTGTTGTTGAAGATAGCATGGGTTTTGCCTTGCTGTAAAACTGACATATGAATTTCCAATGGCTTCATTATTGGTTTATACCTGGTAATCACATGTTTTAAGGAATTTATGTTAGCACTTCAGGATATTTTATTTCATGAATTCCAGGGATAAAAAAACATTTTAAATGTTGACTATAAAAGTGTTCACTGCCTTTTTAAGTATTTGAGAACTATGTGCATGGCAGCTGAAGGTTTTTCCTTGCGCTGAGGGAGGAGGAACACAGTGTAGCTAACAGCACTATCTGCAATGACTTACTGTCCTTTTTCCACTTAAAACTAATTTAAACTTTTCACTTCAGGCTTGTAAGTAATAGTTAAATTTTCTTGCAGGTTTGCCCGCCTACAAAAACTTCTCATCTGTTTGGCTGGTCGTAACCTTTATATCCGTTTTCAGTCTGGAACAGGGGATGCAATGGGAATGAATATGATTTCAAAAGTAAGGACCAGTCGCCTTAAGTCTCCTTAATAAATGTGTATTTCTTTTAAAAATAAATAAATTATAGTCTACCAATCTGTGAATCTCTGGCATGTGAAGGCAAAAAGATAAGACACAGTGCTGTTTGCAGTGCTGTAAAATAAGTGTTTTACCTTGTCAAGTGTAAACAAGAATAGGATGAGAACAATGAAAGAGAAAAGAAACTTTGTTGTTTTTTTTTTTTATTTGAAGAAGGTATTCTTGATAATATGGAAGTTAAGCTTGTTGCTCTGTTGCTTCAGGCCAAAGATTTTTATCCAGCAGTAATTAATCTGTTACTGTGTTTGTCACTTCTTTGTAAATAAAGGATTAGGAATCTGGTGAATGACAGCGGAAGGGTGTTCTCTAGTTTTGTTTGTATCTTTTTTAATGCAAACATGTGGAAGAACCTGAGACATGACCGACAGACTGGGGGGATGCCTTGTGCTGTTTGAGATTAATACTGATTGCCTGTTCTGTATAAAATTTATGTCTATCAGAACCATTACCTAAATGGGTCTGGTCATAGACGGGTACTAAATATAGCAGACCTTTTGTCTGACACCCTAGTGTAGAGAAACTCTTTCCACTACATCCAAAATAAATGAGTTTCATGCCTGTAGTGTTTGACTTGGTTTGTGTTGTATCTTCAGTATGGTAAGCATATGCCCATTCACCTAGAGTGTATCCAGATAATTCATGTGTACTGGGAAGAACCAATTGTTCTCTATATAATTCCCGAAGTGGGAAGACAGTGATAATTGGGCTTTTTCCTGTTTCAGGTTCCTTCCTGAAATTATGTTCTTTTCTTCAGCTGTAACTGATAATCTGACTAGACTTAATCTAATCTTGCTGTTCCACTGTCCTTGAGTAGCTTGTTACGCAACCATAATAATATACTAGCCTTTTATCTGTTTCTGTTCTAACAGGGTACTGAAAAAGCACTGGCAAGGTTGAATGAAGAGTTTCCTGATCTCCAGGTTATAGCTATTAGTGGTAACTATTGTACAGACAAAAAACCTGCTGCTATAAACTGGATAGAAGGAAGAGGGAAGTCTGTTGTCTGCGAAGCAGTCATTCCAGCCAAGGTTGTTAAAGAAGTAAGTGCTCCATTTTACTTGTTTATAAAAATGCATACATCTTACAAAACTGACATCTGTCTTACATCACGAATACTAAGTGTAAGTTGTTTTTCTGGTAAAGATAACTCCTACATATATTTTCCAATACTGCTGGTAGGATAAGCCATTTTTCCTGACACAGCAGGTATTTTTTTTTCCTTTCATTATCTCTCCTGACACAATGTACATATATGTAATGATGCATATCTAGTTGAAGGATTGTCACCTCCTACCTTTGAAAAATTATGCCACAGTTTGACAGATTTTTACACATGGCATTTTGTCTGGCATTAAACTTGGTCATTTTGATAATTTCACTCATCTGTTGTCTCTCACACAAACCTGGCATTCTCTTCAAAGTTTATATGCTTCCTACGACAATGAAAACAGATAATCAGGTGCCTCACTTAATTCCAAAGCTGCGTTAGCATCTTGCATGATGAAAGGTAACCTTTATAACCAGTGCCAGTCCTGGCAAACTTATCCTGCATCATAAGAGCTATCTTAGATTCTTTTCCATCTGAGCCCACAAGACTGGCTGTGTGTGTCAGACCAAATACATTGCCTGTTACCTGGTCACCAGCACTGGCCATGAGAGACAATACACAGGGAGTTTACTACACCATACTCAGCATAGTCTTCCATCAACTTGTGCTAGGTTTTCTGAATTGGTGCTTCTGTATTGGATGGGTTGGTTTGTTTGTTTGTTTTCCCCCAGTAATTTGTCCAGTCTCTTTTATGAAACTATGTAAACTTTTAGCACTAGTATTCCAGGCAGAATTCCACAACGGAGCTACGCCTTTTGTAAGAACTGCCTCCTTCTTGGTTTTGATTCCATTTGATGATGCCCTAGTTTTGTACTGGAAGAGATACTTAAAACTTTTATCTTCACTCTTGATCTCAAGATTTTATAGCTCTAACACAGCCCTTCCACCTTCCCAGTTGTTTTCATTTTCAGACTGAAAAGTAATAGTTTCTCTATGAGGAATGAGTAAAAAGACTATTTTAGCATGTCCTTGAACATCCTTATCTTGAGATCTTTTTCAGTTCTAAAACTCTGGGTACAGAGTTGGACACAGTAGTCAAAGTGTGTGTGCAGGCTGGATTTATACATTGACAAAATTTAGGTCTTTTGGATTTGCTTCCTAGTAGTTTTCTAATTTTCAGATTGTTTGTGTTTTTACAGCTGATTCAGTGGCAGTATCTATTATAACCCCAAGGTTTCATTGTAATGGGGAGCCAGTCCTTTGGTAATGGGCATGTATAGTTTTTAGGTAAATTTGGGCTGGTTTTCCTGAACCATGTACATCACTACATTTGCTTATATTGAACTCTCAATATGTAAAGTTTAAAATTTTTGTCAGTGTTGTAGGCTTTGTGCAGATCTCTGTCATCAGTTGCTACTCCTTCTACACTGGAATGTCTTAAATTATGCTCACAGCACTATCTCTTTTTGTTCTTTTTGATCATTTTGGTACTGAATTCAGTGTAAATTTCTTATCTGAAGGTTTTGAAATAGTCAGTATAGTTTAAATGTGCCACTTAATTTGGTATTACTGTGCACAGTGTTTATTTACCAATGTAGCACAATGGTTTGTGCTTGAACTCCTCTGTGTAGCTCCATATTTTTATGCAGAGCAAAAACGGGGAGGGTTTAGTGTCTGGAGCAACTTGGGAGGAAAGTTGCTATCATGTCAAGGTGAATTAATGGGATATGTCTGCTAAGTTGATTTTGTTTGTTTCATTCTGAAGATAAATGACAATGGAGAAGGTAGCTGGTGACCTTTTCTTAAAGGCCTGTGCAAGTCCAAACCTTTTGTATTGACATTTCTGTTGTTACTTGGACAATGCAGCCTGCATTTGAAAGGGCTTCTTTTGGACAAAAATAGAAGTAGGTATCTAGGACAATGATTGAGTAAAATTCTATATGGAAGCAAACAGGGGGTGAAGGCTTACTAACCATAAATAGAGTATTTCTATTCCTGCCTAAGGAATGGTGCAGTAAAAGTGTATCAATTTGTCTAGGTACTGAAGACAACTACAGAAGATATAGTTGAAGTCAACATAAACAAAAATTTGGTGGGTTCTGCGATGGCTGGTAGCATAGGTGGCTACAATGCACATGCAGCCAACATTGTGACAGCTATCTATATTGCCTGTGGTCAGGTAGGTTTGTTTTACACCAATTCAGGTTTTTCTTTAGTTCAGTAATTCTTAACCAAACACTTAGCTGAGTATTTTGTTTTTGTTTGGTTTCTCCTTCCTGATCTAAAGGATGCTGCGCAGAACGTGGGCAGTTCTAATTGCATCACTTTGATGGAGCGAACTGGTTCTACCAACGAAGACCTGTACATCAGCTGCACAATGCCTTCTATAGAAATAGGAACTGTTGGCGGAGGCACCAACCTGCTACCACAGCAGGCCTGTTTGCAGGTATAAATCAGAAAGTTTAAAGCAACTTAGCTGCTTAAATCAAAGCTTGCTTTCATGTTGTGTATAGTGTGTCGGAATGTGGGAATGACATCTCTTGAGACTTGGTGGATTTGACCTGAAAATTTTAAGAATTATCTATGAATTGTTTTCATGTATCTAGTTTCTAAAGCTTAAGATGTTTAATATTAAGGAGACTTACAGCTAGTTGACTGGATATAATTTATAAAGACTTACTTTTAATACTAAATTTAGCATAAATTTACTTAGATTTCATAGCACAATATTGCATGTTTTTCTGTCTAGATGTTAGGGGTTCAAGGTGCAAGTCAAGACAACCCTGGTGAAAATGCCCGTCAGCTTGCTAAAATTGTTTGTGCTACAGTGATGGCAGGGGAATTATCACTAATGGCAGCTCTTGCAGCTGGGCATCTAGTCAAAAGCCACATGATCCACAACAGGTAAGAAATGGAAAAATTCTTGTCTTTCTGTGCTGTTTTGCCTTTCTTCCAAGTACATGAGATTCAATAATAATTGCATGACTAATTGCAACATATAATAGCAGTGTAACATTTTAACTATCTAACGTTGTTATCTTAATGTTTTTATTAGGTCAAAAATAAATCTACAAGATCTTCAAGGAACCTGCACTAAGAAGGCTGCTTGAATACTAAAACAGCTTTGAAATGAAGAATTGTTCTAGCAACTGACCAGGTGCACAGGGTGGGGGGGAAAAAAATATCTGTGAAGTTTAGAACGAAAATCACCTTCAAATCAACGATGTTCGTGTAAGATAAACAGAGATCAATGGACTTGTGTGAGACTACTTATGCCTTTGACCTTCTTCAGCGGTTAGAGAAGAAGTCCTGTCAGATGTCTTGAACGTGGCTTTGGAATTCTTACTCTTACACATAACTTTCTAAAGGGTCAATCTTATGTTTTTACAGGTTGAGATTATTTTGACTAGTAAGCTCCTGGTAACTACCAAGCTGAAAAGTGATGTAATAATGTACTTGTACATTTAAGAAGGAGAAAAAAAAAAAGAAGTTGGTTTAATCTTTGCTTGAATGCACTGGTCCTTGCCATGTTTATTTTCTGGTTAGACAAGCATGTTTTTTTAAAGTGATGGCAAGCCTAATCACTTGCCATGAACTCCCAGTTTTAATTCTGTTCATGTGTAAAACTTAAGTCTTAGGCTATAAGACAGTTTTATTGAATCATACTATTTTTGTAGAAACCTGTCTACTGTATAGTACTTAATTTGCTGCTGCTCCACCTAAGCAGCAATCAATGTTCTAACTCCACAATTTAGGTTATTCCTTTACAGAAAACTTGTGACCTGTAAAATTCTGAACTGTTAAATATAACCCCTACTGAAGTGGGGAAAACAGTGTCTTCAACTGTTTTGTTATTTTGTTGAGGCAAAAAAAATAGATTTTGAAGCTGGTAACTCCAAAACTAGTTAATGTCAGACAGGTAGTAATTTAAGCAAATGTAGGTTCTCAAACTTCTTTTGATGGAAGTGCATTCAAACAACAGGAGTCAAGAACAGATGTTTACACTTCTTTTAAAAGATGTCTTTTAAGGTACAGTGTGTTTTTTATATTCCTAATTATTATTTTATTTTTTTAAAGTGTTTGACACTTACTCCCCAGGAATAGGTGTGTATCCACTGCCTAAGCTGAGATAAAATGAAGCCAGAAAATCACACTGTTCTTTAACACTAGGGTTTTTTATGTTTTAATTCCATTTAAACTTTCTTTTTGAGGGGGGAGTATTTATTTTAAGAAGAAATCTTATCCTTTTTTCAATGAAAAGTACTACTTAAGGGGATTCAGTGAAATGACATGTTATTGCAAGAAGCAGTTTTTGTATTAAAATACTGTACTTGGACCAGTGAAGCAGTCTCAGGTGTTCTTAATGTAATATAGAAAACCCAGGTGAATTCTGGTTTGATTCACCTTTGGCAATGTTGCTCAATGCATTGCCCTGCCTGGTTAATCACAGGAGGAAAATTGTTAATATGCTTGATGTTGGGTTTTTTTTTTTTTGGTTGGTTTGGGTTTTTTTTTTGTTTGGGTTTTATTTTTTGGGAGGGGGAGTCAGTGGATTGGACTGGGTTTCTTACAGGAATGCAGCAGCATTCCTAGAGGGGTGACTAGCAGAGGTGCTCTTCTAATGTTCAAATTTGAAATAAATCATGATGGGTTGTTTTGTAGCGCATCACACATTAATATTGTAATGAGCTCATAAAGCTAATGTGCAAGCATGAAGACATACTACATGCTAGATATGTTATGATAGCATGTAAATATCATGAATGTTTATCTTCCTGCAGTATTGTTGCTAATAGCTACCATTTTATTTAAGGAAAGGTGGAACTACTTTGTTTCTATGTTCATTCAGTGATCTTAAAGTAACACTGTTCTGGCAATAAATGGTGGTTCAGTGTTCATTTTGGTGGATTTAACTGACATTCTGTCTTGCAGAATTAACATTTTGTATGAATACTAAATTGTGTACATTTTGGTACAGAACTACTTTTTAAGTTTCAGTAAAACAATGGAAAACATATTGGCTTAATTGTGATATTTGAAGCTTACTTCATGACTTATTGTATGTTGTCTTACCAAGGTATGTCACTAAGAGGGTTAAGGAAAATATGACTGGCATACAGTACTAAACACAGTGGGGCTATGACACTGAGACTTCTCAACCTGGTTTGTACTCATTCTGCTCAAATCCGAATTAAGGCAGTATCCAAGTGGGAGAGCTAACTCACCACAGCATTAGTGGTGCCTTCTGCTTTGGGCATTCCTCCTATCTTCCAGAAAACTGTTGATTATACTTGTGGCAGTTTCTTGCATGTACACCAAAACCAGCGTTTCAAAGGTGCTTTTTAAAATCAAATAGGAATTTAACAGATTAAAAACTGCTTTCGCCAGGAAAATGCAATTTTATCAAAATACATGTTAAGCTGGAAAAGAACCCATGAGTACCACGTCAAGAACTACTTGAAATTCTTATCAGAGCTTTTAATAATCATAGTGCATGTTAACAGCAAAGTGGTTAAGCTACAGAGCCTGGAAACCTATCAAAAATTCCCCCTCGCCGCCCCCCACCCCACCCCCCCTTTTCCTCACCTGTAGTCCATCTCCCATGTTTGATCTTGGTAAAGTCCATCAGTCTATAATCAGACATACGCTGCAGTCTGCATTCTTTTTCAGTCTCCTCAGAGCTACAGGTTTTATACCAGAAGCAGAGGTTACCATTTCACATGTGTTAGAATGTTCAGGGAACTGAAGGGCTCTCGTTTCGCTGCACACACACTGAAAATTTTGTGTAGCAAGATTGCTTCAGTACAAGACACAGTCTTGATTGTTTGGTTTGAGTCCTCGTCAAAACCAAGCCACCTGTCTGTAACCAAGTTTCTAAAGCTGCTGCGACTTGAATTCTCTACTACTACAATTGATATAGTTTTCCAAATATTTTAAAACCCAAGAAAAAATAAAAATAGTAAAAATAGTCCTTTCTTCTCTGTGTCCTGAATCTACTTTACCCCTGCTGCACACCACTGCCCTCCCTGCTGCCTGACATAAAAGTTTCAGAGCTGTGAGGCTTGGAAGTTCTGCAGCTGTCTCTAATTACACAATTGTTGTCCACTTTGATTTCTTTCAGCCAGAATAAGACATTATCAGTGACGTGTGCCTTACCTAATCTTCCTGACAGGAGGAGCAGCTTCTGCTCACAGAGTGTGGGGATGCAAACCATGCTCGTGCTGAATGTAGCTATGATACCGGAAGCCTGTAGTGGATGCTGCCTTGGTGATGGGACATGATGTGCCAGCAAGGGCCCCTGCACAGGCGCTGCTGAGCAGGCACAGTGCTTCCCACAGCTGAGAGCCCACTTGCTTTCTCATTGGAGCATTCAAGTATATCTGGGCTCCTGGTGTGTCTACATAGAGCACTGTCGGGACAATTTCCATCCCTGGCCTGAACTCTGCTCATAAGGTGGATACGGCTCTGAGAAAAGCTGTGGTAGATGGTCCATCCTCCCACACCTTTCAGCTGCCTTTTGGGGTGGAGTGAGAGCTCCTTACTGCTCAGAGGGCTTTTAAGATACATCATCATCTCTACCTCTTTTAGCACATAACTTACCATTTTTGAGGTTGTGTCCTCTTATCTCTCTCCTTTTGACTTTGGTTAGGGGAGGCTTACCCTGCACAATGACAACTGCTGAAACACGTATGGGCTTCAGGCGGTGTCCTTGTTACAGCAAAAGGTTCTCTGATCCAGAGATCCTCTCTGTTGCCTCGGGGGAAGCTTGTATTCCTGGCAGAGGCATCTTGCCTCACATGCAAGGCAATTACAGTGCTGTGCATCCACTCACAGTCCCATCACTAATGATTCTGTACCTTAAATATCTTCTAGTCCAACTTCCCTGCCGTGGGCAAGGACATCTTTCATGAGATCAGCTTGCTCAAAGCCCCATCTAACCTGACCTTGAATGCTTCCAATCATGGGGCATCCACGTTGTCTCTGGGCAACCTGTTCCAGTGCCTTACCACCCTCATCGTAAAGAACTTCTTCCTTACCTACTTTATTCTTCTGGAGAATAATTGCACAAGGTCAGTCCATTTTCATAAGGTACAACACCAGGATGAAATAACCATGCCATAAAAATTATGCCAATGACCAGTCTCTCCTCAGACTACTGGGTGAAAGACCAGATTTTGGCAAGTCTGCCAAGCTCAGGGCAAGACTAGTCACACAGGTCTGTATCTTCTAGCTCTCCACCTGGTACCCCAACGGGGTTTGCCAAATTGCTTCCCACTTTCCCTGTAATGAAACACTGGTCTCGAAGAACAAATGGAAGGCAATGCTACAGTACATGTCTGCCACAGGTTGCATCATCATCAATCCACAATCTCAGACAAGTGGTCTTCCAAGGAGGCAGCCGCTGTGTAAACTTGCCCTGAAAACCTTACTTCATCCTCAAAACAAGTGGGCAATGTTGCTATCTTCTTTTGCCCAGTACTAGTTGCTTGATCAGTGTTTTGCCTGTTTTGCCCACACCCAATCAAGCCTCCTTTGTACACTGTGCATGGGTATAACTATGCTGCCAAGGATAAAACCTTTTTAAAAAAGGTACTTGAAACAAGCCAAATACTTGTGTGATAGTACATACAGCAGTCCAGCTTATTCCCCTTCTTTTATGCCTGAGAGCTGGCACAGGTCTGTGTGAGCTGGCCCAATTTAATGACACTAAAAGAGTTAAAATTAGCTCAACTTTTGGCTCTAAAAGAGTGCTTCATTACTGAAAAAAATGGGCAGGTCTATCAGGCACACAGGGAGACACCAGTGTTGGCAGAGTTCCTGGCTAAACAGAATTGCACTTTTTCAGGAATAATCTTCACTTTCCCCAGTGAAAGTTGTTTCTGGCTAAGTAAGTCTAAAGAGTTGGACTCTCGCTAAAGAAATGTTCTCACAGCAGCTTCTTTTAATGTTTAACAAAGCACCCTAAACTGGTCATTTAAAATCCAGGGGACACAGTTACATAGCACAGAAAACTACACACAACTTTAGTTTTTGCTTTGGTAACATGAGTTTAGGAAGAAGTCCAAGTCTGGAAGCCACCATGCTGGCCCAGTCATCGAACTCTATCATTTGAAAGATGTTCCCGCTTTGCAAGGTAGAGAGGAATAAATCATAATGGATATTATACTGAGGGTGATAATAAGTCATCAGTTACCTAATGTATGCTGTCTTCTCTCTCTATCTTTATGCTGTAAGCTCATGTAGTCCCTTTATTTAAGACAGTCCCTCAGCTATTGACACATCATTGGTTGTAGTGAAATGGCTAAGAACAACCCAACGTCCTTGAGTTATCTGCTAAGACAGAAAATCACTTAATGAGTAATCCGAGCATTGAAATTCTGTCAACAACTTTTAAAAATGCAAATTATGCAAGGAACTTCTTATATAAATTGCCTATTATATAACTGAATGGAGTAATTCATTTCAACCAGCTCAGACACAGATTTGTGGGGTAGAAGGCTTTTTGCTCTTAATTCACCACCAGTGAATGGAGAGTGCTGTATGCTTAGTCAGAAAGCAATTTTGATTCACCAAGGTGACAAAATGGGGATTCAGACCCAAAGTCTATGAGATGAGAGTTAAAAAAAATCCAAGTTTTAGTAACAAGGAAGCAAAAAACTTTGTGTCCAGTTTATCTCTAACTGAGCCTCCCTATTGTTCACGCTATTTCAGTGTGTGACCACGGCTGGATCACACGTTTCACCGGATGTTTCCTTGCAGGAGCTCTGCAGGAGCTCTGCAGGGAGGGCTTCTGGTCTGTGCACTTGAAATGTTGTGATACAGAGCTGAGATAAAGGCCTGGCTCTGCACAGGCATCTCGTTTCTCTGACATAGCCAGGTATATAAGAAGGGTTTTAAAGGGAGTTGAACAGAACTTAGGTAGGTGGCTGGGAATAATGTGTTTACCCTCCATTTCTATCTCTCTTTCTCTCCACCTCCTCCATCTGTCTGACCAACTGCCTTCTGTATCTATATCTGCTGCGTTTTATCTTCAACAACTGCAGAAAAGGGTTCTTTTTAAGAGACCTTTAAGGTATGCAGGTGTACTATAGGGCTTCCAAGGCCAAGGTGACAAGCACCTCAGCAGCTGCAGAAGTCTGTTATGTCTGTCTTTACAACTGGTGAAGGGATTTGGAGATGCTCTGTGTGTGTGAGGAAGCCACTTTTGCTTACCTATTTTGTCCAGTCCTACAGGGCGGTTGCCCAGTTTGGGGTAACTTTTTTTTTCTGCATTGCACTATTGCATAGCTCCTCAGGCTACAGGGCACAACTGCCTCAAGTAGCTGCAACTGGGAAATTAAAAAAAAAATTGCATTTCAAACCGGAACAGTAGACATCTTACGGTTTTTGAGGCCTTTGCAGTAACATTACCATGCACCTTGGTGAGGCAGAAGAGACAATCTGTATTGTGAACCTTAGAAACTATCCCTTGCAAAACACTGAAGTGCATTTTTGACTCATTTTTACTCTTTTTAGCTATCTTTCTCTCTATATATCCTTTCATTCTGTGTTACAACCACATTAACTAAAGCTGATCCGTATACGAGAGAAAACCTTTTTTTTTTTGCTCTTAGAAGCATAGGGAAGTTCTTAAACCATTACCCAAATGTTTTGTTGACTATTTTCTTCCTTTATTTCAACACAGGCCTTTTACCCACAATAGGGGAAGTACATCCATGTGTACACACTGCGGCAGCTTCAGCAACAGTCGGGTCCCTCCTCGATTGCACTGTGCCCCTGCAGTCACCCCACTTCAACCCCACGGCTGTGCCCCAATCTAGCTCTGATGTACCAGGGCCGAAACAAATTATTACTGCCTCAGGAGAACACGCTTATGCCATTTCTTATTTGCAGGTGTTTGGCCTTGTGCTAATATTTATGTAGTTTGTTTGGAGGAGGCAGGGGGACTCCACCACGGTGTATAGACACTGATGAAAGGAAAGACAGTTTACTTTCCGTGCGGCATGGCAGCTTGTTATAAAAACAGCTAGGGATAAAAATCGAATTTATAACTCCATGTTTGGGATCTGCTGGAATGAATTTAACTGATACGTACTGCGCATTTCTGCTACTTTCTCAAAACGGAGGCTTTTCTGCCTAGTAAGAAGGGCACAAGTCATGCGGTGTCCGGATGATGAGACACCCGACAGGCAGGATCTCTGCGTTCCCAAACCCGGGTATCGCTCCCATGTCGCTCCCGTTGCCGCAGGTGCCCCAACACCAGCCCGACCCCTCTGGGTGCCCCGACCCCTCGGCTGCTGGGCCTTCTCCTACACCAGCCCACCGACACCGGGCAAACCGGGACACTTCTGACCAAGATTTTCCTCAAAATTTTACGCGCTCACCTTTCACTGCGTGGGAAGCCGGAGGGGAGGCAGTGCGCTGCGGGTGCAGCCAAAGAGG
>NW_009648250.1:3716397-3717248 GCF_000708025.1 Charadrius vociferus | reverse complement strand
AGGCCAGCCCCTTCGTGTTGCGGGCTCGGCGGTCCATGGACAAAAGCGGGATGCCCTGGCACCTGCGCTACCTGGGCCAGCCGGAGATAGGCGACAAGAACCGCCATGCGCTGGTGCGCAACTGCGTGGACATCGCCACGTCGGACAACCTGACGGACTTTCTGGTGGAGATGGGCTTCCGTATGGACCACGAGTTTGTGGCCAAAGGGCACGTGTTCCGCAAGGGCATCATGAAGATCGTGGTGTACAAGATCTTCCGCATCCTAATGCCGGGAAATACAGAGAGCATTGAGCCACTCTCCCTCTCCTACCTGGTGGAGCTCAACGTGGTGGCACCAGCAGGACAGGACGTCGTGTCTGATGACATGAGGAACTTTGCTGAGCAACTGAAGCCTCTCGTGCACCTTGAAAAAATTGACCCCAAAAGGTTAATGTAGTTGAAAAGCTTTGTTGAGGCATTGGTTTTGTTAGTGTTCCCAAAGAGGGTGTTTTTCTAAGAAAGCCTTTTGAGGGCAAACAGTAACAGGGAGAGGGGAATAAAGGACTATGTATCAGTTTTGTCAGTTACAATTACTGAGTATTTTTTCCTTCACTTGTGGATGTGAACAAAAGTGAACACTGTAAATTAATGCCATTCAAAAACATCAGTAAATACTAATACTGGTAGTTCTCTGTCTCCTGTTGGGGACATACCTGTTAGAAAGCATGGTGCCTAATAATCCAAGAACATCAGACTTACTGGAATTCACCCTTCTGTGTACCCACATCCCAGCACTGCTTTTTTTTTTTTTTTTTTTCCCTTTTTTAAAGCAGCATTTTGGTTTCCTACGTACTCATCCAGAACTTTTTTT
>NW_009648250.1:3684597-3716277 GCF_000708025.1 Charadrius vociferus | reverse complement strand
TTTTTTTTTTTTTTTCTCCCTTTTTTAAAGCAGCATTTGTGTTTCCTACGTAGTCATCCAGAACTTTTCTTTTTGATAATACATGAAGCTAATATCCTTTAATGCAGGAGGTGGTGTTTAACCAAGCGTAAACCTAGGAATTACACAGTATAAGAGAGCAATCCTACCTACAAGAGAATAGTAAAGTAATAGCATATGTAACAGGAATAGTTAGGACACAAGATGCTTCATAGTGAAACTGTTTCTGATATAACAAATCAGAATTGGAAAACAATTTACCAATATTACAATTGTGAGAGACTTTCATATCATATAGTGCTGTTCCATCTTTTTCACTGAAGTTGGGTATGGCAGTCTTAATTAAAGAGAAAGCAGTAAAGTGCATGGCTTCTTTTATTATTAGATTTCTTACACCTTACAGCAATATTGAAAATTGACGCATTAAACAATTAAGAGCATCATACAGCTGCTCATTGAACTAGTGATGATGTTGTTTAGCACCTCTCTTGGTAGGATGGTTAGTTACTGTCCCTGTATTTCCATGATATTTGTATTAGGTTAGGAGTTTTCAAATACAGCTCAAACAAAAAAAGGTTGGGAAAACCAAAGATACAGAAGCTTATTTAAATATATCAAGTTCTTTATCGAAGGCAGTCACTTTACCCACTACTGAAATGTACTATCCTTTGTCAGACACTGCCACCCTTTAGCACCACACAGCTCTCTGTGTAACAACTAAAGTCAAAGACCACAAAAAAAACCTTCAGAAAAAAGTCTTTTAAGTTAACAGATATATATTCAACACTGGAGTTTAGACAAGATAAGCCATGATAACTGGATTAGCGCTCACCAAGTGTGGTGTCTCAAGTGTTCCACTGATGCAGGCTTTATGTATGGAGCATGGGGACAACCAAGGACTGGACGGGCTGGAGGACGCCATTATGTTGAATGCATAGCGATGGTTTCCAACAGGGTGCAAACAATGAGGTGACCTGTGTGACTGCTTATGAACTAGACTGGAAATATTTTCTGAGGGGTATGGACGCACCTACAATTCTTTTGTTCATACTCAGGCATGACTCGCCCTCATGAGACAGCACACCATCCTGAGCTTCCCAGTCTGGAATTACGTAGCATACTGTTACCAGGTGTAACTTGCCAGGGATGAGGAGTAGCTTCCAGAGCTCTGCCTGCACCCGGGAGCTGCATTTGCTGGGTTGCTCTGCGATTCAGCTGCAGTCCCACCCCGGCGAGTGGGAATCCTCAAGGCTGTTGTCATATCCTGCCACTGTAACACTGGTTAGGAATCGCTTGCCACAGACTTCCACGATCCATGGCTTGACTCTCGTGACAGGAAATTTTAGAAAGAAGTCCAATGGATCAGAGAAGGGGAACATTGCATGCCAGCTTTTCAAAGGGCAGGCGCTTGTAGTACAAGGGCACACAGAAAACAGCAGGTCCTTCCCATTGCATCTTGAAAGGAATTTGGAAGGTAAATTACCAGCTGGAGGGGCAGAGCTGGTGACACAGAGGAAAATCACACATGGAATTTCAGGCAGACCAGCTCAGGCAAAAGAAGACTGGAAAGTTCATTATTGAAGTGAAGTTTATACACTTGAGATGATAATAGGTCTGACTATTGCTTGGTTTAAGTTCCCAAAAATAAAAGCGATAACTTTAAAAGTTTTTTTTTAAGGAGAATTAGTTTAAACCTTAAAAACTGGAGCAATCCACATTACCAGCCTTCCTTAGTCTAGATGTAGTCTATGTACTGAAGCAGGCACGCAGAGAAAAAAAGCTTACTGCATCAATGGTTACAGCTGAAGAGAAATGGACACTTTGAGGCACCCAGTGCTCAAAGTGTATCCCTTTCTTTTATCTAACGAAATCCACTTTTATCCTCCTATGAAACCTAGTTTTTATAGCTGGAGACTAAGATGATAACAATACTATTAGTAATACACACTGGGAAATTGCATGGCATCCCCCTAATTATCATTTATTATATCTAGGGTCAAATTTTATTGTAGTTACACAGTGAGCTACAGAAAAGCTCAACCCCTCCTACTGGAAAGTATGTATTTTTTAAGTTACACACATAACTTACGGGACCAAGAATGTGTCTGTATACTTTTTATTTTATTTTGGGGGATTTCTTTTTGCAGCTAAAATAGCTGCAATTCTTCAAGGGCAGGTCTTACCTCAGGGCTCTATTTGTTAGAATATATTACCCAAGGTCTGACGCAGCTGACCTTACAGTAAGTTTGCTTTCTGTGCAAGTAATGCCTTCTGTTATTTCAAACTGTTCCTCCAGTCTTGCATACTTGTAAGGTTTCTACAACTTTATTGTTTACCAAGCAGAAAAAAGTAGAAATCCCTGCATAACAAATAAAGGTAGGATTGTTATTGATCCATTAGGCACCAGCTACTACTGCTATTAAGAAAGCTTGCTCTACAGAAGCTCATCTCAGTTCTTGAAAATTCTTCATACTTTTGGGCACTCCTCAGTCCTGGATCTCTGTTCTTCCCATGGAAACTTCCATAATGCTGTTAATTCTGTACCAACAAAGACAGGAGCTGAAATACTTTGGAAGTGCTCTATATTAAGACTATACTGTACAGGAACATCTTTTAACATGCCTCTGATGTGCTAGCACAAAATGAGCCTTTTGATATATAAACTAATGCAGCATTCAAGTTTTCATCACACTAACCTCAGTAATACAAGCAAACTCCTTTCCTGTTAAATGTCTTCCCTACATTATAATATTGTATATAACTTTATCCATGATCTAAAAATTGGTTAAAAAGTAAAATGTTTTAAGTAAGTTTCTCCAAAACACTGAAAGTTAAAAATAACTACAAGCCAGGATTTTTCTTCATAATTTTTAATACTTTTCACTTTTAAATACTGGTTTTAAATTTGTGATTGTAACATGGAAGAGCCAACTTCTTTTAATTTTTAAAACTTATCATTAGGATCATAAAGCTATTATAGAACAGTTACACTCTACACACTCAAGGTACTCAAAAATATGATTCATGTTTTAAGTCTGTAGATGAACAGTGGTAATTCAAATACAGCATTATCTGTACAACTTGACAAAAATACAGGTGGACAATCTGATTAAAGAGAATTTGCACAACTTCATATAAGCCAGCTCAGCCCAATTAAGTAAAAGGTAATTTTTTTTTTTCTTTCCAAAGTGCGTCACATTTTTCACAGATTAATTTGTCAAAGATGTTCAGGTTCTCGGACAGGATAACAACGACCATCTCATCCCCATTCTCAATACAAGTTCTGTCAAGTCATTTCCCTCAAATCTAGTTTGGCAACATCCAAATTCTCCAGACACAGATATTCAAAGAATGATATATGATGGAGAAGACTGCTACATTCTCAGCCCTTCAAATTGGTTCAGCTTACAAAAACATCCATTCTGGAGTCAGGAGCTGCTTCTGCAAAGACTACCACAGCTGTATAAATAATACCGATCCATTAACAGGAAGAAGTGAACTCAGAGTGCACAGATACATGGCAGTGACTGAAAAGAGGGATGGGCTCTCAAGAGACATGGCAAATTTTATAAAACCGTAAAAGCAAGATCCCTTCCACAAGAAAGGATCTAATGGCTGCTGTCATACAGACAATCTGAGAAGTCTATGGAGAACTGCCTTTTTTCCATTTGTTTTTAAAGAGGTCAATTAATACCATTTTTTTAATCTTACAACTCCTTCCATATTCTTTAAGAAGCCTCTTACAACTCTGATTGGGCAGGGCTAGCTGTAGTGAAGTACCAATGCCTTTATCTAAAAGTAAAATGTATTCTTTACAAATAGTATCTGTAGTGTAATTTTATTTACAGGATAAATTGCAAAAGTACATCACATTTAGTGCAAATGCAACTAATGATATAAGTTTATATACTGCTTTGTAAACTTTCCATACCTTTGTAAAATAAAGCTATCCAATTAAATTAATAAACTCACCTGTGTTCCAACAATTACCAGAAATGGCAAATAAGACGTCAAACTCTTTATATTTTTGATTACTTTTTTTTTTTTTAAAGTTCCCATCAGTGGCTATGGTGGAATGAACCATTGCTTGGTTGATTGTAAAAAGATGAAGTGCATTTGAGGTATAAGATTTTGTTGTTTTGTTGTTTGTTGTTTTTTTTTTTTAACATCGCTATATAAAATGCTCACTGGTGACACAGTAAACATGTACAAATTTTCATCTTATTTGCCTTACTAGCATTACCATATAGGCACTTTTCTACATATTCAAATTAACAGAATAACTCTGTAATAAGGCATATTCCATGCACACCATTAGAGAAAGGCAAATAAAAAGGGAAGACTAATGGAGCATGAAATCTGCATGCATGTGTAATCATGTGTTACATATGATTTCATCTCTGGAGAGAAGATGAACAGAAAGTTTTTCAACACTGTGCAGATCACATTTAATCATTTACCAAATCTTCATCAAGTTGCTATATTATATTTATTTTCAGGCACCTACCATACTATATCAAATAAGATTTTCAGCTTTCCCTTGAAAAAAAGAAAAAATATATCTGAAACATTTTTCTTGAGAAACACAGGTTAGTGAAACACCAAGCAGTCTCTGAAGAATTTCCAACTATGGGACATGGATAAAAGACCTCAGAGTCAGTACTAGTCTACCACAGTCCTCCCCTAATGAGCATCTCCAGAATCAAAGGCAGGCAAATATCTGACACAAATTTTCACAGCAACTAAAGGGAACTTTCCAATAAGAACTATGCATCCTTATAGCTCTGATAGGTTTTTGATCAAGAGGCAAATAATTTTCTACATGAACCTCATAGCATGGCTTTTTTCAGATGAGGAAAACACATGCAGTATCTGAAAATAACGTACTCATTTTCATTCTAGACTGGGAATGTTGTCTCATGTAGTCCTAATTACTTCAATATATATTATAGTGTACCTTCTCACAGCTTTGGGAAAGCCCTGGATATCATGCAAGAAAGCAGTCCACATACAGCATGGACAGATGACTTCTGGCTTTCAGGCAGTCTCTTGCCCTCTCATACAGAATCTTCCTAGGTATTTCTGGATCATGTTTAATAACAAAAATTCTGTAGCACATATTACATAACTAAAAAATACAATAGAAATATAAAGATATCTGGAAAAAAATAAAGCTTTTCACACTCTTACTCCTTCAGAACCAAAGATCGTCATAAGAGTAAGACAATAGAAAAGGCAAAGTCATAAGGATATTGACAGCCCTCAGTTATTAACTGACATTTTATGTAACAAGATGATTCATTATAGAAACCAGCAGCAATGAACTATGATTATACAAAGCAAAACAAAACCTGCCAGTAAGTCACCTAGGCTTTACTGAAGTCCTTCCCCATCCCCCAAAATACCACATAGATTTTTGTGCATATAAAGCACATACAGTATGCTATATGTGCATTTGTCTTTTGTGCTTTTTAGACATGCACAAAAACTGTGCGAGTATCTTAGGATGGTTAACAGTGAAATTCTCCAACTCCTTTAAAACTAAAGCAGTAACACACGTTGGTGATTCAAAGTTGTACGCGTTCGTCCTCTTCTGAAGCAAGCAAATAAAAATAGAGCCATATACATGTTATCAATACATGTATTTATAATTACACACTGATTCAGCAAGAAAAGTTAGCAGGAGAGAGCTAGTGTTAAATATTCAGCCTCATGGTGTTGCAACACTTCTTCACTTCAGTATACAAAGCCTAGAACTTGGGCCATAAAAAGACTGTAGATCCTTCGTTCCAGCATGGAGTGCTCTATGCATGGTCACTTCTCCAACGTGGAATGTTCACCCAGTCTTGTTCTGATCGCTGCAGGTAAGCAAAGATAAAAATACTGCACTGAAAACTTTGAACACTAATAGGAAAACAAGAACTTGCTAAATACCTTAAATAGTATCAGCACTGCTACGATCATGTTTGAACTGTCAGCTCATGACAGCTGTGTTTTTAATGGTTCACCTACACTAGTTCTCTAACAATATACAATTAAAAATGTGAGTCATTACAGGGCTACCTGTTACAGAAGGATCAAACAAGTAAGACTTTTGGAGTCTGAAGTAATATATAGAACCTCAAAAGAGAGGTAGCCTATGTCATGCATAGAAAAAGTGATAAAAACTTGTTTTCAGATAATGTTGTAATACTATAACTACCAAATGGAATTTGATAGTTTGAAACTACAGTTATACGTAAAGAAGTACATAGCAAGAGTCTACACTAACAAAAATTAAGCAAAGCCTTACTTAGCACTAAGCCTTATGTCTCACAGATTCAGACAATCCCAAATGTGACCAAAAAATCCTCTTCTAATGTCACATCATCATTTAAATGTTAAAATAATTTCAGATTAGCCCAATAACCTATAACATTAAAATACATCCATTCGTTTCAGAAAGCGTCTGTAAATCCCTTTTATTTCTTAGGCTGATCAGAAAGGCTAAAAATTTAAGTCACAGCTTTTTAAACACTTGAGTAACTGGCACTAGGTCTGTCAGAAAAGTTCCATTAATAAAAATCCTAGATCAAAACTATCCTGTCAATATAAAAAGAATACTTTGACCATCATAACACTATCAAATACACAATTATAAGTAGAATTTAAGATATCAAAACCTCATAAGGGTCTAGAAAAACTTCAGTATCTATTTTCAGAACAAGTGTAAAATGCCTACCAGCTGAGAAATAACAATACTTCATCCTTTGACAATTCTACATAAGTTAGACATGTATGCAAAAACTTGCAAGATAAAACTAGTAAAAGGTTACAAAAACTAATACTTGATAACTTATGTAGTCCTTATTTTTCATGCTAATAATACACACAAATTACATAATTTTTTAAAAAAGTATATTGCATACATATATTAAAACTAAGCACTAAATTCATGCTAATCATCATAAGACATTTCTAGGTTGTATACTTCTGTTTGGCCTTAAATTTACAACAGTGAATCAAGAATGAAAGAAATTAATGTATACCTGCTAATACTAGAATAAAATAGGCTTTCCTAATGTTTTCTCTTGCACGTATGATGTAAAACGCTTTAAGAATTTTGGATATTCTCGTTTTGCCACTGCCCGTAACACTGATGCTGGTGCCCATCCTCCTGGGTTCACTAGAAGTAGACAGGAAGACAGACATTGAAATACAGCAAATCTGCTAAAGTTTGGAAAAGAAAATTTGTTATTCCTGCAGCTCTTTCTGAAGTAGCAGGAAAGATTAATGATCAGCAGATTTTTTTTTTTTATGCCCTTGCAGCTTATATTGTAGCACTTTCTGCTCTGAATACTCAAGCTCAGTCCAGTTCTATGATGCCGCTATTTAGAAAACATTAAACATGATGTGTTGCCAGTCTTTGGGGGATGCCCAAACGGAAGATGATACTCTCTAAGGACTTGCAAGAAACAACAGAAAGACTCCAGTTACTTCTTATCTCAAAGAAAACAGAAGTCAGTCTTAACTTTTCAATAACCGCAGCATTTGTCTGTAGAATTGCTACGTAGCCGATGACTTACAAATTATTTTTAAAGCACTTTAGACAAAATTCAAACATTCTAAAATACACTTCAATTCACAGGGCAAGTATTTTGCTGAAAAAAAAATGCCACTTCCCATATAATCACAGTTCAGAATTTATCAATGAAAATGTATTTTTTTAAGTAATTGGGAAACTTCTAAGAAGAAAACAAAGCAGCTTACTCCAGAGTTTAACACCATATAGTATTATTTGTACAGGATTTAATACAAAGTACATCACTCCTATATGGCAGAGATTTACTGAACCGATTTTTCAGGCTTTGACTCTTTAGTAAGCCATGTAATAGGTGGTTAAAAGTAATAAGCAGGTGAACTACTCTGGAAGTGCCTTGTAGCTGCAGGAGAGGAGCTAATAAGTATGTAGCTCCAATACTACAATACACTGCTAAATACTGGGTACAGTAACAATACATTTAGCTTTGATAACTTTGCAGTCAGTACCAAAGACTATCAGTTAAAAAATTTTATAAAAGTAGACTAGTTTATACAGCTTGCAAACATCCTCACACAAAATGCATTTGCTCTTTCTTAACACTGAGGGTAAGAACTCTATCTTTACTATGAGCAGCTTTGCAGCCTAAACAAGACGAATTGGGGAAAAAACCCCAAACAAACAAACCAACCAGCAATACATGAAAAACACATACTATTACTGGAACTAAAAGCTAGGCCAAGTCTTCCCAGTTGCAGGCATTTCTTCTGCCCACCCTCCTTCACCCCAATGTTCTGCACTCAGGACTGAGCTACGTTTATTCCTCTTAGAATGCCACACAGTGAATGATCCCATTCACTGATTCATGTAGCACATTAATTTGAGTCTTTTCGAATATGAAGACTGCAAGTATGATGCTATATATAAATTTAACAGCTTTTTTTGCCAGTATTCAGCTCCCTAGAATTAGCACACATCATGAATATCATACTGAAAAATTTTAGACTTACCATTGGCTACATATGTAATCTTGCATAGGATGTTGTCCCTGCTTATTTCCTTGTTCCCCTCTGGTGGGCTTACTAATGTCTGACAAATCATAGCAATATTTATTTTGGCACGGACACAGCGGTTGTTCAGCTGCCAAAAAAATGAAACATTTGTAAGCCTCAAACTAAACTTGTTTCAGCATACTTTACTGCTAACATTTTAATTTACTATGAAGTCTAATACACTCCAGAAGCTGTGTTTCTGAGAGTTCGCATTGTAGCGCTACACGGATGTAACACGAATGTGAGTGAAATGAAAGGTACGTGGTGAACAGGGAAAGGGTTAAACTAAAATGCCTGAATCTCAGGTTTCTGCTTGCTTAATACATATTGCAAGCAAATTACTTCAATTATTGTGACAAATAAGTAAAGAAACATTTGAGGAATAACATATCAGCATTTACAACTATCAGTTAGGAACCTTGTAAAGCAGTCTGTGGCATAGCAATCAGCAGGGAAATACTCCAAAGAAAACAATCATTGCTACTACCTGAGAGAACCAAGACAGAACAGTGTAAGACAGAGGTTTAACAGATTCCATACCTACAATTATATAAGCCTATTCCTCTATCTGTCAATACTGAAGAGTTATTGATTTGATTCCATACAAAGTAACCTCAATTCTTTAAAATGCTTTCACATCTCCAGAAATTTTGCTTCCATTCTGCTGCAACACCTTAGATCTGTCAACTGTTGAGATAAGGCAAGAAAGCTTTTGGCTCAGAATGCCTTCATCAGGTCATTGTATCACCTGGTTTAAATAAACTGTACTTTTGCAGAACACCCCACCTCCCTCACACTAGTATTGCACGTGAATTACCACATAATAGAAAAATGTTATCTTAAAAGCAGAACTTGATAGAATGACAGTAATACTTACAGGAGCACTGTCATGTTCCACAGAGAAATTGCACACAATCCATGTTTCAGGATCATTTTCACTGAATGCTGGTATCTTTCTGATGGCAGACAAATACAGCACATCCCTTTGAGAAGCTGGCCACACCCTCTGCAGAGAAACACCTGAATATAAACTCTTCCAGTTTTGCAAATTAAGTACTTACTATCCTTAGATAAAGAAAAAAACCAAGCAAGGCAAACCAGGTCAGTCATGTTATTGAACTAAAAGTTTCTTCAAGTTAGTAATTTCATTTTCAAAACTGAAAAAGAACACAGCTGTTGTACAGGTGCATTTCAGGTTATATAGCTATGCTTCATTTTAAAAAAATTTAAGGAGAAAGTTTAAGGCCTTTGAAATGCAAAAAGCCAAGCTGCTGTGACTTTTTCAGTAGACAAACAGGAACAGGCAGTTCCCCTCCTGTTCCCCCAACCTCAGGTTCACATTGTAGTTAATACTTTCAAGCTGCAAATTGAACTAGCGGTTAAGCATAAAGATGCATCTACAGTTACTTAAGTGTCCAGAGAGAAAAATATTTAAAACAATTAGTTTGAAAATCTACTACTTCAGTAAGACAGATATGGTAAACTGGTATTATTTAAGAAAGTTTCAGAAGCAAAATGATGAAATAAGAAAATATACAAAAGCCATTTTCCTGACACTCAATAGGGAAAAAAATTCTCGCCTTTACCACAACACTATACAGTTTACACAACTTTCTTACTCAAAATCTGAGTCCCCTGTTACACAATTTTTAAGGTAACCGCATTACTGGCAAAATTGTCAAAGAAAAATATTTGGTTTAATATTTGAATATACTAATACATGGAATCATGCAAGACTAAAGATTAATCCATACATTTCAATTTTTTGAACCTCTAAGTTACAGTTGTTGGTTTATAATTCAAATGAACATGTTCGCAAATTTACATCAGAATTGGTTGGGGCGGGGGGGAAATATAATAAAGTTACAAAACCAAATACTGTACTAGCAATTATACCACCTTATACTGAAAATCTGTATGTCAACTAATTGTGGTCAACAATAGCTTGCGTTATTGCAACAAAACACATGATACAGTGACATAGGTTTCTTCCTTGTAGTCAGTGTTGATTTATTGCTTCAGTTTGCTTTAGATGACTCCTGCCTTGCTGGCAGTGACATATTTCAAGATTAAAAACAGTCCTCATGCATTATTACAAGCTCTATCAGACACATGCACAACCAATTAAGCTATCAAGACAAGGCTGAAAAATTGACAAAGTTGCAGTTTAATACAGAACTTGTTCTGAAGTGTTGTCTTGAACAGTATTTTAAGTTGTTAAGCCATTTAAGTATTCATAATATGATTAAAACACATATTCCCAGACTGTCTCAGTAAGGTACACATACGGCTGAAGTGTTATTACCTTATGTGTCTGGTAAATGATGATTGCATTATCAGCTAAATTTTCCACAACATGGAAATTTTCAATTGTTGCTAAAAGAGGAGGGAGGGGAGGGAAAAAAAAAAAATCCATCAGTAAACAAGCACAGATGTTAGGTCAATGTTACAAACAGTATATTTGCTGAAAAACACGCATAGCTTAAGAACCAATTCCTTACTTTCCCAGTCATTACGAACATCAACGTTCCAGAAGTAGTGGCAGACTTCATGCCCTGTTACTCCTTTAACAGCGTGGGTTGCTTTCAAAGGATCTAAGACTATTCCATTCTCTTCCACCTCTCTTCTGTATACCTATAGCCAAACACAAAGAAAGAAATGTAGAACAGAAATTGTCAAGACTGTTCATGTTTTAATTGTTTAAAATGTTGTCTTTTTTAATAAAAAAACCCACTTACCTAGAAAACCAACACATGAGTAATATGCCAGTGTTCTCTGGTAACTACCAAGGCAGAAATTCTTACATGGCAATTCACATTAAAATACCAATAGTTTAAGAATCTCTAATCCAAAAATGATTGAGCTACTTTATCTTTCACTATGCACAAGGATGCATACAAGCACAGTAAAGCAGCCACAGTAACTTGCTACTCTAACATTTTCATACATTGAATTTACATATAATTTTGCTACCAAGTTTTAAGTAGGAGAGAATGAGAAAGGAATCTGCAAAGACAAAGCTATTGCAAGAATTACATAGGATTTTGTATGAATAAATACATTAGAAGCTACAGCTTTTGTGGACTCCAGTCCTAACCTAAACAATGCTATTCTCAGAGACAATTTTTAACAGCATACTTGCTGAGTGATAGTATTCCCAGTGAATCATAGAATCATTTAGGTTGGTAAAGACCCTTAAGATCATCCAGTCCAACCGTAAACCTAACACTGCCAAGTCCACCAGACTGAAACTATCTGTCTTCACAGCATATCATCTTATATCAGTTAAACAAACCCCAAAACGTTTACCTTCATTTCTCCTTCTTCTACCACTAGCTGCCAATTGGCATCTCCTCCTACATCTTGCAAGGAATAGGTCATATGGTTTTGCACCATCTCTTCCACCTTCAAAGGAAAAAAAAAAAAAAAAACAAAACCATTTTTAACTAATTCCTTCCATCTTTTGGGGCAGAGATTGTACATATTGGAAGTCACAAGTCAATACTTCAAATTCTGTACAGAAGCTGAATTTGGACAACAGAAGTTTCTGTTACAAGTTAAGAACAAGCAGACAATTCTCGCTTTCAGAAACAAAAGCCAAAATCTTGATTCAACTTCCAACTTTATTCTTTATGGGTACTTCCTATCCTTACTTCACACCTCTAAACTGTCAAAACTCACTATTTCTACATAAGACCGTTTTATTTCAGCATATAGGAACTTACTGCAGGTATTTCTAAATAGAATTACAAGTCACTGCAAGATATTTACTGAAGAACATTTAAAAAGCTGAACAAAGGCAGGGGCATGGAGAGGAAGACAGAGAAGCTCTAAAAAAGTGATCGCATATCAAAAGTCATATTGGAAGGGCAGTGAAAGAAACAGTCATAAGCAAAGCATGCATATTCTGTTTCATTAGCATCTTTGCACAGTTGCCAGATAGAAAAAAAAGCAGAAACATTTATATTCAAAAAAGTTATGATGATACAGAGACTCTACTATTATAAAATAATAATTTAAGAGTTATTTAGCTAGGCAGTTGTGTGCTTTTCTTGAAGGCCAAATATTTGATACACTTATCAAGCTGTGTGAATACCTCCTTTTCTTATAATGTGCAGGAAAATGGGTGCTAAGAAATGGAAACAGGAAATGGATTTTTATTTTACGTCTACAATCTTATTCTATTTCTTTGGTTCCCTAACCCTTTCCAAACCCCACTCTCCCCCAAATAAAAATAGAAGCAAAAATATAAGTTATCTATTGGTATGTAATGTTTACAAGTACTGGAAACACTTCAATAACTTTTTCCACCCAAAAGGCAGGTGACTACTAAAAGTTGTCACAACAAATAAGTCTATGTGATTGAGAATATTTTCCTGAATTACTAGAAATACTTTTTCTCCCCTCATAAGGAACAGCACTGCAAGCAAAGGTCAGTTAATTGACCAACACAAAGATTAGTTTAGGAAGTACTTGATCACAAGATCAATGACCTGAACCTGTAAGTGGTTTTACACAACTTCGAAAAATATGAAAACTAGCGTGCATAACATATAAAACATATTTGAGCAAGTAGTACAACAAGTAGAAAGCAAAATTAAAAAATATTTAATTATTTTAATTTCAAGTAGTAATTTTGTTTGTATTATGTACTCCATGGGCAATACACTTAACACCAAGAAGGAAAAATTTAATTGAATCAAGTCAAAATCCTCAAAGCACAACATCAAAATAAAATCCTTTGGATGGAAATTATAGCTTATCTTATTCTCACTATAGACTTCTCTACAAAAAGAAAAGCTATCAGTCCAGCATTTGGGGTTTTCTTTGTTTGTTTGGGTTTTTTGTTTGGGTTTTTTGTTTGTTTTGTTTTTGAGTTATAACGAACTAAACACACCCAATGATTTGTGTTTCTGCTTTTAGACAGGTCATCTTTTCCTGCCATTTACTAGCAGGTTTCCTACAAAAGAGTCTTCTATATTTTTTTTTTTCCCCAGTGAAACAATGACAGTACAATCCAAACCAGGTAAGAATGTGGGCTATTTAACTATTCACTTTACTAGCTCCCGGTCACACTTCTTTCAGAAAGGAATCCTTGCCATGCTCCCAACACTTCCTGCAACACCCTCAGGTCCCAATATCTCTTATCCCCTAGCTTCTAATCTATTAAGGACAAAGCTAGCTTTTATATGTTAGTTTTGTCTTTTGCTGCTTTTTCCTTTATGCTAAATGCAGAGGGATGAAGGGAATAGCAAGGAACGCAGAGAAGGACGCATCCACAGAAGTACAATCTAAACAGTTTCTTACATCCGCTTCATCAAGGAATTGCAGTACCTACAACTGCCTTGTGCATATTACCTGTCCAAACTGTATGTAATCTGCACACTACTGGCCATCTGTCAACCTGCACCTATCTAAGAGGCACAGAGTCAAGATTCACAGCTTCTTTCCCACTGGGGAGGCCACGCTATTACCTCTGGATTCCAGACAGGCTACAGGAACGGTCTGCAGAAACACCTGTAACCTGTATGCCATGCGGCCTTGGTCTGAACATTAAGTGGGAAGTTTTTGACTTCAAAGACTGTCAGAACAGCTCAGTCTTTTTTAAAATCTGATAGTTCCTTAAAAGAAAGTGATCTACAAAACATCTACAGCATTTTAAGCCCACAACCTCCCACTCAACTGGCAGAGACAAATCAATGCATTTCTAAAGGCACACTGAAGAACCAGCTCGCATCAGAATACATGTTTATGCTTCTCAATCTTAAAACAAGACTGCAAGTTTCTACCTGACCTTTTACTAATACCAAAATTCCCTTCGTATGAATGAAGTCTAGAAATAAGTTTTTTATTCAGAATCAAGACAATAGTTTGCCTTTCCAACAGCCAAATCCTCAGCCTGGGGACAGAGGCGAATTTCATTTTAAAAAGGTCCAGAGTAGGCTGCCACCAAAAGGTGTGCTGCTTTTCTCTTCATCTTCTCAGTTGTCTTTCACCTGCTTGTTCAGTAGCAATGAAGGTCCAGAGCAGGCAGACTGACTCATTAATCTAGCAAAAACTTGTTCTAGGGAAAATATTTCGGTGCGGGGAGGGGGTGGGGGGGGAAGAGCAGTCTCCTGTAAGTTAAGAAGATCCTCCTTTCTGCAGTGAATCCACTAACTTGAAACTGCATTCAAAGGCAGTCAGTACTATCAGTTTCCCTTATATTCAACTGCCCATGCACTCATTGCCTGACACAACTATTTCCCATCCTTGGAAGCAAACTTGCTTTCTATTATTTGATTTCCCCCAGACTTTAAAAACTAACTTGACTACTGGAGTACCAGTGGGCCATACCGGTGTTGTGCAATATAACCTACATATTTTTCCCCCTTGCATTAAGTTCAAATTCCAGAAATTAACAACTGCAAAAGGTCAAGGCAAGTGTTGGGATTTCAGTCCAATAAGCAATTCATTAAGTGTTAAAGTCCTGCTCATAAAGCTGGCAGTAAGGTCTGCAGGTGGTACAATTCCAGGCTCTGTTAATCAAAGAAAAATCCATTCCATTTGAAAAAGCAGGTTGTGTGCAGTGTTAGTTAATTTCAAAAAAACTCCAAAATAACAGATCCCAGAAGGAAGCGCCATATTCACAATTACATAGGGACCACAGCAGAAAGAAAGAATGGCATGAATGCCATGTCTGAACAACTTTTTTTGAGACTATAGAGCAAACACATGAAGTCACCTATATAGTTCTACTTTAAACTATGATCTTCAGAGCAAGCACCTAGAGTAATTTTATACATTACTGGAACATGTCACTATGATTACACTGACATATTCAGGATGTCAGACTTATTTTCTGAAGCATTAGTGAACAGATTGAAACTCTTCAGTAAGAATTCTCATACCTACAATCTTATTTGTCAACATACTTTACGACCTTTCAGTAATAAAACTAGTTGTAGAGGTAATAGTGAACCTTAACATTTAGTATCTTAATGCCATTACAAACAAATGTTAAAGACTAAAATAAAATCTTTGCTTTAAAAGCAAGAAAAAGTATTTGATTTGCAGCAAAGACCATCTCCAGCCCACACAAACCAGGTGTTATTCTACTTTTATTATAAGCAGAAATGCAAAATTTTAAAGTCATAGACATTTTTATTAAAGCTACTGAATTAAATCCAACAGTTTCATAAGATTTGGGCCTCTGCACAAGTGATATGCATGCAAGCTGGGTGTAAAAAGACAATCATTTAGTACAGGAATAGAGAACTCCTTTGTTTGTCTCAATGTACTAATTTAAAGCAAGCAGTGACTTATGTAACAAAAAACCCAGGTTCTAGAGAAGAGGATGAAATGCAGCAAAGATATGCAACCCCCACTCTACACATTAATACAGTACCTGGGCGCTGAATCTGTGAACATCATCAGAGGCACTGACTAGATCAATGGAAGACATGGAGGAAGAGCGACTATAGGGCTACCAGAGACAGACAAAGAAAAAACCAAGTAATCAGAACAAAGGCACAACAGAGCATTCAGTACCAACTTGCAAGCACAAGATAATGAAGAAAAGGAAAACAAAAGCACCATAAGCAGCAAGCACAGCAGCAAATGCTGATTTCATGCACCTATTATGTATTATGCTCCCAATGTAGCCCTGGGAGGAGCATAGTGTTTCTAATAACACTAAACAGCCCAGTCAACTGATCCCGATACAAGCAGCTGGATTCTTTCTTGTTTTTATAAAAATGAATTCAAGGAATTTTGGTGAGGGTATCTTAAAAACACTGACGTTAGCAAGTTGGGATTTTTTCCTTTATTATCTAATTGACAAGCTTGATACAAGTCAAGAGTATTCTAAATAGATACTTAAATCAGTATTTTTTGAGCCAAGATAGAAAACAGTCCTTCTCCGATTCCAGCTACTTCATTTGAAAATGAGTAAACCATTGAAAGTTACTAGAAACACCTAAAAAAACCCACCTCACCTACCCATACAAAATATTCTATAGAAATATCATAGGTCAGCCCATTATTCGAAGGAGATAATGAGAAATGTCTTACCTTTTGGACAAATCGATGAGTCCCCACAGCAGAATACGCATCTCCAGAAGGTAAGGATGTTGGCCAGTGTAATCTGACCTTTTCACTTTGGGACTGCAACAAAACAGGTTTAATTATTAGTAGTCAGCTGCTACTGCGTGGACTATGAAACACAGTGAGTCATCCTCAGTCTACATAGTGGCTACAACAACTAATGTTGTCCATGACAGGCATGAAGCTGTCATCCTGCTGGAATTCTCAGGAAGTGAGAGGCCCTGAAGACTGCATTTGTCTGTACTTCAAGGTGTAGGAAAATAGATCAGCAGCATTAAGGATCCACGTAGTAGTACACTTGTCACTCAAAACTTTTACTCTCTGCTGAGACACACCCACATAGGTAAACTCTGTTGGGTACTGTATGTCCACTAGAAAGTCTTTTAATTCTTAACCAAGTCACTGTATTCACTACATTCACAAGCCTAAACACTATTAAGAGAAAGGATGCACCACTTTGTTATTCCCTCTCATTTTATATAGTGCTATATGTTCTCATATTCTATATATTTCCTCACATCCACCTTATCCCTTTTTGATCCTTGTCACTGAAGTGTATTCAAGAAATAAGTAGCCAGAGCCTACAGAATTTTTAAATAAAAAACCCCAACAAAACTACATCTTTCCTATTTCACACACTGCTAGAGTCAAAAGAACCTTCAGAGCAATAATTAGGTTTTGAGAAATAGCTGCAGTGTTTGATATTCTTATTTGCACAGGGCATCAGTTACATCCAAAGGTAAGTTTTATAGAGGACACTTATTTAAGAATTAGAAACTAGAGACATTCGATTAGCTTAGCACTATCCTTTTCTATGTAAGCTGTGAAGTCACTTTCTCAAAAATTAGTGTTAAGCAACAATATTTGACTGTAAAAATAATTAAGTGAATTCCCTGTATCAATGTCAGAATAAAATATCTAGGGATTCTGGAGATGCACCCCAAGGTCTGAGTCATAGAAGTCTCCTATGAAGTGCCCATCATGAAGATATTTTTCCAGTATCAATACCTGTTCTTCCATTTTATCCTGTCTATCGAGAGCAGCTTCAACAGCATCAAAGAATTCTTCTTCATTAATCAGGCTATTAGGGCCCTCCTAGAGCATAAGAAATGAAACTAGTTGAAAATTTCAGAGACATGAGAGCTCCACTTCAGTTTAATATTAGAAATACGTATTTATATATTATGCATATAACTGATGGAAGCAAGCTTCTTCTATAGACCTCAAATATTTTCACCAATATTCTTAGATTACAATTCCTCTGACAACCCTATTTGTTAAGGGAAGTTACTCCCTCCAACTACAATTTAGGGATAGTTGTATAGAGAAGAAAAAAAACAGGAAACTGAGTAATAATGCCAATACGCTTTGACATCAGTTTAGGTTTTAATGTGTATCTTCTCTTAAAATTGTTTACAGTGTTTCAGTAAAGTACACATAATTGTGTCCTTAGACTCCTTCCAAGTATTCCAGTGCCTTAGGGAACATTTCAGATGTGTGCTCAGAACGTAACAAGATAAGACAAAATTCTCAGGATCTCTATTGAAATTCTTGGAAAGAACAGTTTAACACTAAAAAGCAGGTACAGTTGAGTCAACTATTAAAAACTTGAATCCACTAAATAAAATGGTAATTTCAGAAAATCAGATCTACTGCTTTTACTGTATTGTAAAATAAACTGGTCCAGCACATTTCAAAAAAACTACTTGACAACAGGGATACCTGGGAGAAGAAGCTGGGTTCATAATCAGACAAAGTCCAACTTCCTACCCATCTTTTTCTTTTACAGCATATGCCTCAGACACAGAGGACCTAAGCTCATGTATCTTTTAAATATCTAAATGTATTAGTACTATTTCTCAGGCTACAATTTGTAAGTAGAAATGTGTTTGATTAAGGTACATGAAAGGGTCAAGATCCTGGAAGTTATGCAAACTGCATTATAAGTGTACTAGCTTACATTATTCTTCAGAAGGTGGTTTAAGAGTCTTAGAATTTGACTAAATACCTCACCAAGGAAGAACCTGCTGAAATATGCAATTTAACAGATGAAAGGAAAATAAAATCACTGAATTTGTCAACACGAAATTTAAAGTGGCAGTGACAAGTTAAAAATCAATCCAAGTTAAACTTCAGATTCTAGGACTGTCTCTGCAGTCAGGGTTTTCATATTTGCTTTACGTATCTATACAACTGAAGCATTAAAAAGGGAAAGAAAAAAATTAGTGCATATAAGCAGTATCACGTGTACAAGAAAAATAATCAAAAATCAGCAGAAATATCTGTAAGCAAAATGCTTTAGACAAAAGCAGAACATGGAAGCCTGAGATGAAAACAGAGGTCCATTGTCAAAAAATTAAGGACTGAGATTCTTCATACGTTTTCAATTTCCAAGGTGGAAAAATAAAAGCAGCATGAACACACTGGCACAAGCCAAACAACTTGATTTACACAGCCCTTTCCCTCCTTTGAGAAATAAAACAGTCTTTAAAAACCATATAGTTTTTAAAAATTTCAAAAGGAGAATGTGTACCTCATAGTCTGGCCCTCCAAAATGGGACTTTTTCTTCAGTTCAGTCACAGCATTTTTGTATGCTTCTTCAATTCTTCTCCTTTTCTCTATCTCCTGTAAAATTACATGATCGTTTGATGTGGTGAGAATGAACTGACTGATAATTATTGACATGTCAATAATGGAATGACCAGTGTAATTTTTTTCCAAGTAATAATTACAAAGCTGCTGATTTTCAGAATTTATTTGCATGCATGCATTATATGCACCCATATACATGCATATATAATATAAAGCTTGGGGAGCTAGCTACCTTGAGGATACCTTCTTTAAGTCATGTGGAAGAAACCAGATCAGCATGCAAACACTGGTATCTACTTTAAACATAACTATTCATGGTTCACTGAGGGTCAGATTTTGTATCTGACTGACAATTTATACAAACCTCCTTGACACAGATGCTTGGGCAGTGACAACAAAGGGTGAAAAGTAAGACTGGTAAAAAGCTAACTTGTTGAGTGTGGTGAGAAACTAATGAGTCACAGCATGTAAGTTTGTATCTATAATTAGTTGGCATTGGATCAATGTGAATCATTTTGTGAACATGCAGAGACTAACAACTCAATATCATTCTCCCATAATAGGTGTATGACTGTACTAGAACCACTGATGATGTCTATATCATTGTATATTTTGAATAAAAAAGTAGTAATGCCAGAATTGGATCATGTTTAGTATTTCCTCTGCAAATTCTACATACTCGTAGATATTCTCAGTGAAAAAGCTATAAAAAAAATTCTGAAATTCTTGCAGAATTCACCTTTGATACATAAGATGTTTCTCTGTCCTGTTTCAGAATCACTTCAGGTGGAAGAACATTAAGTTTTACAGGTGACAGCTGGACACCACACACTACTCCTTGCAGATATAATTATTCAGCAAACCAATCTGAACTGTAAGGATTTAGTGACAAATCCTTAAGCAATACTGAAAGGCTGAGTTTACCAATTGGGAATTTGGAGGTAACATTCACTCTGGAACACATATTACAGTTTCTAAAGAGAAGTGTGAAAAGTAAAGCAACAGTTTTAGAGTAAAAAAAAAAAAAAAAAAGGTAGTACAGCTTTCCACAAGAAAATTCTTAGTAAAAAAGAACGAAGACAGTATTGTCTTTATGTGTGAACATAGCCTTTTCTGTTCCGAAACTATCACAAAGTGGCAGTAACTGCTAACACTTACATTTCACAAAATTTGCATATTTAATTTTTGAAAGTAACTGAAGAGTCCTGAAGATGCACAAAGCACGACTTGAGTACAAGTCAGAGAGAAACCATAGAAGTTTACCAGAACACTTGGAATGCAAAAAAAAAAACCAAACCAAAACACAACTCCTCCTCCTGCTCGCTCGTCCCAAATCCCCACACTTCCTGTACTTCAGTCTGCAAGTTAGTGATAATTCACATGTCAAAACACAGCTCTCTAAATCTGCTAGCTTCTCTTGCCATCAACATTAAATAAGGCAAAATTTGAGAAACTGTTTTACTGCACAGCAGAAAAATTACTGGTGTATTAAAACTCTGTAAAATTTAATGAGACATTTAAGTTACAATTGTCAAAGGTGAACAAAATAAGCTCCCTAAACATGTTAATCTTAAGGTTAAATTTAATGTTCAGAAGATAAGTTTGCTCATTAATAACAACTAGTAAGACCAAAGGAAACCAGAATAGAAAAATGTTGCTGTAGTCAGGACAGCAAGAAAAGCATCCTCACAATGATTTTGTTGCAAATAAAACAACAGACCAAACACTAGACATTAGATCCTTTCCTTTTTTAACAATTTTAAGAAAAAGTATTTTAAAATACATTCAAGAGGCTCACACTGAAAAATATACTGCACTGGAAAACTAAAAAGATCTTAACAGCTAAGAGTGAAAGATCAAAAGCAAAGCTTTAAGTACAATTACCTTTAGATAACATTACATGCTTTTGTATCAATTTTTTTCTGGTCATCTGACTGTTTTGGTAATCGAAAGAAAACTCAATATAGAATTCTAAAATTACAATTGTTAAGTGCATTATTTTAGCAGTCTCCTTAAAAATTAAAAGATGTTTTTCTAATCATGTCTTGTTTTCAAAGGTTTAGAAATAGTTTCCAACCTTCAGAATGTAACTTAAAACCCTGTATGTTATTTTAAAGTAAAATGGGGTTATAGAGAAAGATAGTCACTTCATAACACTGCACTCATCTCTAGTCAAATTGTAGTGACCTTCAGATTCAACAAATTCTACTGAACTTAAGCTTTTTTAACATAAGACTTTTTTAGGACAGCTATAATTTTGAAACATATTTGTTTCAAGTTCAGCAGACATAAATCTATCTTGCATCTTTAGGCTAAGCTAGCCCTCTACAAGATGGAGGCTGTATAGTTTTGTGAAGTAGTAAGACTCTTACTGATCACCATTGTGTGTTGCTGCTAAGTAAAAGGCAGTTTTGAAGCTAGTGGAGTGAGGAGGCTGGAGAAGAAAGGAGAATGCGCTAGATTACAATGGCACTTATACTACTTGTAAAACACTAATTGATCTTAGCCACTGACAGAGGTCTTGTACTTCCTGTGACAATCCCGCACAGCGCAGAGCCAGCAGTGTGAATCTGCTGACAGGCAAAAGACAAACTTGTCACTGCCCTTTTCAACTCTGCAAGATGGTCTTTTACAGGCACTGGACAGACTTACAAGAGCTCAAAACCCCTCTAAGCTAGAACATAAACACAATCAGCTGCCCAATTTAATGTAATTTTCCCCTCTAATCTCTTAGAGAAGATATTATGAACTTTATCATCTCACAATATTTACATCCTTTTAACAGCAGTTTAGACATCTAAGAAAACCAAAAGTACAAAAATCAACACCATTCTCCTCCCACCTCTATTTATCAGATGACAGAGTAATGTTTCTTGCTCAGGCCCATAGTTATACAAGATATTCTTACAAAGCCATGTTTAACCACTAAAAGAGCAAGGTAACATTAAAAACAAAGCAGCTCTACAACTGAAGTGGAATAGCATTAGCAGAGGTCTGAATACAGTGTCGTGGTTTGGCCTCAGCCAGCAACAAAGAACCACGCAGCCGCTCGCACAACTCCCACAGTCGTGGAAAAAGAAAACGACAGGGCCAAACTCGTGGGTTAAAAGAGTGCAATTTAACAGAACAGCAAAAGGACAGACGAAAACGCAATTACAGCACCGCCGCAAAGCGCACCGACCGGACCCGCACCTCCGCAGCCCACCCCCGAGTGGCGACTCCTCTCCTCGCCCCGGCTAGCTCCTCTTATAGCCCGGGCATGGGTCACGTGGTATGGAATACCTGCCCCCTGCCGGCTCCGGGGGAGATTAACCCCATCCCTGCCGCAACCAGGACATACAGTCAACTGCCATCTTGAAGGGTGTAGGTGTCAAGGTGTTGGTCATGGGGGACTCCAGGGGTGGCCTCTGTGGGAGCAGGCCAGGGGCACCAGACATAGGTGGTTCTAGCCAGCTCTGAAAAAGACCCAGTGCAGGCAGGATACAGCTGAGCTCATCCACCACGTGGGTGGCACCTCTTTGATAATGTATTTAAGAGCAAAAAATACCCCCGGGGAAAGAGCAAGGGGGGGACAAACAGTGAGAAAAAACAGAGGAGAGGCCAAGGCCAGAAGAGGAGCGGGAGCAGCTGCAGAGTAGAGAACATATCCACATCGCAGCCCACAGAGGATCCCACATCAGAGCAGAGGGGTATTTCCTGAAGGAACCGTGTCCTGTGGAAGACCCACACTGCAGCAGATTTTTCCAAGAGGACTGTCACCCATGGAGAAGACCTGCACCAAAGCAGGGAAAAAGTGAGGAGGAAGGAGTCGCAGAGATGAGGTGTACCCATTCCTCACCATGTACTGCTCGGGGCAGCAGGTATAGGTGCCTGCAGTGCAGAAGTGAAGTTGAGCTTGGGAAATGGAGAAAGCAAGCTGGTTTAGTATTTGTCTTTTTGTTTCCCATTAACTGGACCTATTTTATATCAGCAACAAACTGATTTTCCCCCAGTCAAGAATGTTCTTGCCACAACAAGAACCAGTAAGCAATCGCCCCATCTTTCTCTTGATCCATAAGCTTTCCCATCCTATTTTTTCTGCTAATCCTGCTGGATGGGTGGTGAGCAACTGGGTGGGCATTTGGCTGTTAGCCAAGGCTAGCCCACCACAATTCTGTATTATTTAACTCAATAAAAATCTCCTCTTCCAAAAGGCTAGCAATTAGACAAATACAAATAAAAAGTAATTATTTTATATTAGAATTACCATGACTGTGCTGTAAACCCCAGAAAATTTCATACAAATGTGACTGTAAAAAGTTGCAAGGCTACCAAAGCACAGCAACTTAAAACCTCCAAGTTTTTAGAAGCTTTTGCTATTTTAATTTCTGGGAAAACAAGTCCAAATAAGCTTGTGAACCCCTTTAAAATGTATTTACTCATGCTATATGAGGCATCAGTCACATGAGACCTACAGTGAAATTCAGGTTTGAATTTGCTAACCACTTGCATCTAAAAACAAGTGCTTTAAAGTTAGTCCAAAAAAGAAGAAAAAAGTGACAAATAACTAGCCTAAACAAATTCAAGTTCTATATCAACATATTCTTTGTTTTAACGTATATTAATCTAGGGACAAGAAAAATTGACTTCATCCATGCTCTAAGCAAACTGATCAACAACAGTACAGTGTGTTTGCTCAGCCTGGAGAAGAGAAGGCTTTTGTGGGAGGACCTAGTAGTATCCTTCCAATACCTCCAGGAAAGTCATGAAGACACAGAGACAGACTTTTCACGGCTGTCTATAGTAGAAGGATGAAAAAAAATAGGCAGATACTGGAGTAAGAGTTACTCCAGCTAGGTAAGGAAAAACTTTTTCACTATAACAGCTGAGCAGCAAAACAGGTGGCCAGAAAAGGTGTACAGTCTCCAGCCTTGGAGACTTGAAACCAGACCTGATAAAGCCCTGAGCAACCCAGACTGATCTCAAACTGTCCTTCCTTTGAGCAGGAGGCTGAAGAGAGAGAACTCTTGAGGTCTCTAGTCCAGCCTGAATGACACTATGATCCTATGAACAAGCATCAAGTCTTGGATCGACTGTAATTCCTCCAACTACTTAAACGAAGCAGTAAGAAATTAAGTGTTGGCAGAAACTGCAATACAGTTAGACAGGTCTTTGACATACGGACAAAGACGACTCAGGAGACAGGGTCAAGGATTCAAACATGGATGTATTTTGCCTGAATGCGTTCATTCTTTGAATCGTATACCACTGAAACATATGGAGTAAGATTTTAAGTGTGATATACACCACATGGAAACATGTTAAATGAAAACCAGGAGACAACAACAGCTAGAGGACTCCACAGGACACCAGGCAGTTATGGAAGGATTCTAGAAATCACAGCCTGAGGTACAACCTAGCCACGCTCCAGCACATATCAAGAGAGAAGACACTGCTCCTTTCAAGTTGCCACAGCGGTTGAATAGGCTTAGCATGAACTATCACTGCCATTAGAATAACAGATGTTCCAATACCACACACCTAAAAAATTTAACTGATTAGTGTAAAACATGACTTGATCTCATCAACCTCCCAAAGGAAAGTGAAATAATTCTACCTTAAAGAGACATTTAAAGTTAGAATGGGTTGTTCTCCTCAGTATTGCCACAATCTCTTATCACAATTAAAACATTTCAGAGATTTGCACATGATTTTGCAAGCATGGATAATTATGCCTCTTACAGAAGGCTGCAAGCAATATGCTTATTACCATGGAATACCATGAGGTTCTCTATAGATACAAAAACCATAGGAATACTATCTGAACAAGGGCTGGGAAAAGAAGGCCTATGATGAATAATGTTACTATTTCACCAGCCAGGATGATGGTTTAACATTTTACGTGACTAATAATGAAAGCACCTAAATTTAATAGATGCTGTACATAAAACCAAAACCAAAAGCAATACCTGGAATAAAAAAAGCTGATTTGAAGTTTCAATTTCAAGATAAAAAAACTTTTTTTTTTTCAACAAGAGCAAAAGGAAAACGATCTTACCTTATCTATCCTTTTTTGCCAGCTTTCTTCACGTTTTACCATGAGTTCAATACAATGAGAGAGCGTAGCAAGGATTCCAGCAGTAGTTGCCTTGAAAGTTATAGCTTCTCCTTTAAAGTCTATGCCATTAATTCCTTTGGGTGTCACATGCGGAAACACTAAAACCAAACACGAATCGTTCACTGATAGCTGCCTTTAACTCAAACAAGCGTTTTACATGTATGCTTTAGATTACAACTGTTTCAAGAAAATAGACTGTCTAGAAAGTTAATTTAAAAATAAAAATCAGAAGTGCTAATAATTTTTAGCTATCCACAGGATAAGGAAAGAGATTCAAAAGGAGGAACGCGTCCCTTCAGCTTCATCTTGCTATACTGTATTTCAAGTCTGCTTGTAATGCTGTATTACTCTGCACTGTGCAAATCATGTGGGTGGAGGGAGTGGTAATACTTTGTAACAATAGCAGTTTGACAGCTTGAAGTGGGGCCTAATTAACACAAAGCAACCTTAAAACTTATCTGATACAGAACTAAGAAAGGAACAATTTCAAAATGCAATCAAACCCAAAACGTAACATTTAAGGTTGCTTGAAGCAGGTAATTACAGATTTAAAAACCTCCAAGTAAAAAGGTATGATATAAGATAAAAGTATGAAACCTGCTGAATTCTCCACGTACTGAGGGTTTTGCAGTTCCAACAACTACTTCATGCTGTCAACCAAGCCATCTGTTGCTAAGGCTATTTAAACAAGTCGCTTAAAATGTGTGACAAAAAAAGTACCTATTCTATGTCAAACTCGTATGTAGGTTGACATAATAACAAATCAAACACTACACATTAATGTCAGAAAATATTAGAAAGCATAAGTAACACCCATGATGCAGCTGACTGAGCCCAGCAAGTTAAAGTAACTCCTGCTATGCCATGGGGTAAGCTAACAACATCCCCTAGCTGGATATCACTCCCTGCCCCAGCAGCCTGTCAGTTTGTTGACATGCCACTGTTATGGTTTAAAAAGTACAAATAAATATTTGTGTGAGATTATCTACTATCTGTCTGCAACGGCAAAACGGAGCTTCCAAGCAGTTCAGTTCTTGTTGGGAAGAGAAATGCAATTGCTGTTCTCTAATGGTAGAGCACAGTATCTACACTTCGGGAACAGAAAGCAATCGTCATGTGATCTTAAGCAATGGTTTAAGTCTCTAGAGGTTTTATACACTCTCCTTTCAGAAGGAATCAAACTATTTTTCAAACAGATCATTACAGACCACACATTACTTCCAATACCTCAATAAGTATACATACTATGGTAGAATACAGATTATTTTTTGGTTTGTGTCAATTGAGAATACTCCCTAAAAGGTAAAGAAGATGGGGGCTGGAGAAAAAACGGGAAGTAAGAGAAAGAAAAATCTGTTTCAGAAACAATAATGAGGATAGCAGCTCTCCCTCCCTCTAACAGCTGCAGAGGGAACACGGAGGAGGCTGAGAATGAAAGTGGTATAAGCTGGCAAGAAGGCGATGCAGTGGATTCACTAAGAATAATGAAAAGTACGCAACAAAAGCTTCACCCATGACACTTCATGACTGAAAAATACAGTTTATACTAATAAACTGCCCTGTTAGTGTAGACCGTGTTCATGTGCAGGCTTACCAGCACAGCTATAATGCTTATAGATGTGATTTTTCTCTCAATTATACAACATGCTAAACATGCTCAAGAAACTGCCATCGGCTGCAACACTATAAAACAATTTCAGAAATCTCTATGGTAGATTGTAAGGGAGAAGCAGCAATGCAGCCTCATTTCCTGGAAAAAGCCAGTCTTTGTTCCTGGATAACTTTAGGTCTCAGCTACAGCTCACTAATACTTCCATGCAGTTTCAGTCATCGTATATTCTAAGTCATTCTTTAATGAATAGTCTCATAGTAGCAGTGATGCATGCAGAGCTCACAGTTTTAAAGTCAGTGTTCATAGTTCCCTTCAGCCATTATAACTGTGGGCAAAACCAAGTATGTTGCAGAAAAATGCAAAACCTGTTTCTCTGAAGAGATGGTCGCTCAAGAGATTCCTTATGATGGACTGTAGTATTTTGATTCATTCCTAACCACAGGAGACATTTGTCTTCCTGGATCATGTCCAGAAGATGACCTCAAGCCTCACCTCAGTAATAGTTGAGCTTCAGCACATCAGAAAATCTCCTGACAAATACTTCTGTTTGGAGAACCTGAACATCTTTCCTACTCCTTTTTTAAGCTTTTTTTCATATCAGCTACAAGACTGACTGTTTCAACATTAAATATGGCATCAGGAGATCTATATGGTTCAAGGTAAAGTCTGATAGGAAATTGTTCTTACCATTGCCCTTGTGTGTTCTTACCATCACCCTTTGGTGCCCTTGTCGCCAAAAAGGCCAATGGAATCCTGGGCTGCATAGGGAAGACTGTGGCCAGTAGGTCGAGGGAGGTCATTCTCCCCCTCTACTCAGCACTGGTGAGGCCACAACTGGAATACTGTGTCCAGTTTTAGGCTCCCCAGTTCAAGGAAGACAAGGAACTGCTGAAGCGAGTCCAGCGAAGGGCAACCAAGATGATTGAGGGATTGGAGCATCTCCCTTATGAGGAAAGGCTGAGAGAGCTGGAACTCTTTAGCCTGGAGAGGGCTGAGGGGAGACCTTATTACTACTTACAAATACCTAAAGGGTGGGTTGAAGGAGGATGGAGCCACACTCTTCTCAGTGGTTCCCAGTGACAGGACGAGGGCCAATGGGCACAAGTTGGAACATAGGAAATTCCATTCCAATACACAGAAGAACTTCTTTACGGTGAGGGTGACAGAGCACTGGCACAGGCTGCCCAGGGAGGTTGTGGAGTCCCCTTCTTCGGAGATTTTCAAAACCCGCCTGGATGCAGTCCTGAGTAATGTGCTCTGGGCAATCCTGCTTTAGCAGGGGAGTTGGACTGGATGATCTCTAGAGGTCCCTTCCAACTCTGAAAATTCTGTGATTCTGTGACCGCAACTGCTCTTCTAGCTTGGTGATCAAACTACATGTAGCCAACTGAAAAAAGCAATGGGATGATTTTTCTCCTACTTTAACTTCAATTTCAGCATCTTCCAAGTGGTTCCTTTTTAATTATCCTGTCTTTTTAAGCATTTTGCTTTATTTCTGATTTGTTTTCTCTTGCCTTTCATATAAAAGATTCTTCATACCATGCTTTAGCCTTCAATACCTCTTTAGCCCTTTTCTCCTTCACCTCTGTCTGTTAGGATAGGTCAGTTTTCCCTTCTTGTTCCTAAGATTGTTTGTAACACTTTCCCAGATGTTCCAAACATCACATGTTTAATCAAGTCTTTTTCCAGCGAACCAGAAAATTATTTTAAAGACAGTCATTAGAAAGAAGTTGTTTATCTTTTCCATTTTATACCACCATAACATCTTATGTCACTAAACTAATTTTAAGTGAAAAAAATGTTTGGGCGCATGACCTATTTATTGACACCTACTGTTGTTGATCTTCTGTGGATAGCAGTAGGATCAATATGACTACTTTTCCTCTAAGAACCACCCCATTATTTCAGCAATACATTGATGTATATTCTTCCTCCATTCAAAGTACAAAAATCCAGCGCAAATCCCACTGTGTTTTCCATCAAGTTTCTCATATGCAGCCTCTGTACCATTTCCAGTACAATAACACTTTACATCTTCAAAGAGTAGGTTTCAAACCTTAAGTAGGTTTCACCTGCTCTTCCTATTCTTACATAATTTAAATCTAAATATGATCATTTTCCTAAGCAGACGGATGAGAACACTTGCTGGTCAAGATTCTACATTCTTAGAATATAAGATCCCAATGGGTAAATATTCATCAGCCAGACTCTTCCTTGGCATTTTATACAAATGATCATCAGTTACCACATTTTTTAATTGGAAAGTGACCAATAAATATAAATAACTTCATAGTACTCTTCCTAGCTTTTCACTCAAAAACAGAGTGAACAAAATAGAGAACACAGAGAAGAAAATGCCTCCCTATCCAGAACGTCTTCTTCAGAGCAGTACAGAAATCCCTATAGTCATGTTAACTTTCTTCTCCCACACAGGAAAGGTGTAGAAGGGACTACATTTTGAAAGACAATGTGAATATGGTCCCTTAAGTCAATCTTAAATCTAACGATTTGAACATTAGATTCATGTACCAGTGATTTGAACAGCAAGCTCAAACTCTCCTCTTTATTATAGTAGGTTAAATGAGAGGTTGAACCTCTAAATAAGAGGATTTTCACTTCCTGGAGCACTGACTGCAGAATAGGCCCAGAAAAAACAAGCAACTGCTTCTCAGCCACAGTTAAGATTGTTCCAGTCCTTCTAAGACTGGATGGAGTCTTCAAGAAGTGAATCCGAAATTTGAGAAACCGAAGAATCTTAACAGCTGCTCTGAGGGTAAGCTTTAGAAAAGGGTGAAGCTGAAGAAAAATCTTTCACTGCCAGTTAGTCTGAGTAGTTTTCTGCCCAATACATGGGCACGGCTGTCTCAATCTGAGATATCTGCTTCCCCCGCTGCATCACTTACGCCTTATGATTCTACTTTAAGGCAGAGACTCCAATTTTTCATTTCTCATCAAGCTTTGCAGCACTCAGCTACTAAATATTTAATGCATTTAGCAATTAGAAATCAAACTGAGGTACAGAAAAACTAAAACAGAGATAAAGCTTTTCATAGAAATAATTGATGGAAAGTAAATTTAATGGAAGCAGGAATTGTAACAACTGGAATTAGAAGTTCTGCAAAAGCAAGGGGTTGAAGAAATTATTTTCTGTAGTGAGCTACAGTAAGTTTATATACAGGCACCCATAATATATAGCAATTTCTTAGCACGCAAGTTCCCAAAGAGTTGATACAGAACTTTTTACAAGATGAATATGGATACCGCTTCAAATTCTTGTTAAACAGGTGATAAAAAAAAATGAATTCACTTACTTTGCATTTCAATATCCAAAATGACCAGATGTACTAAAAATATACTTTCCTAATGACATTCCCTATATTATATGTGTATATATAGCAGATACACCAGAAGAATGTGGATATGAAGAACAGTTCTAAAGGTAAATTAATCTGAAACTCCTACATGATCCTAGAAAAATTAAGTTTGACAAAGACATCTCTTTCAAAATGAATCATGCTGTAAAATTAAATTCTGACTTAACATTTTTTTTTAAAGACGACCTTTTCAGTTTTCTGAAACTTGTTCTGACTTAACAGTCCTCAAAGAAAATGTACACTTTTACATACACAATAGGGTTATTGGAACTGTGCACTTGTTTCCAGGTGAGCGTTGCAGGCTTGCTTATCTTTAGTGATAAGAAGCAAGAAAGATTTATTCAAAACTTCAGAGTTATATGTCACTTAACCTCTGAAATCAGCATTACAATTAATTCTCAGTAGAACAAGCACTTCATATAGTTGAAAAAACAAATAAATGTACTCATATAACGAATTCTGGAAACATGCTGAAAGCTCCTTCCATTTCCTTTCCTCTTTCCTTGTAACAGTTTTGGCTATACTCTACTTAAATACAGCAAGGAAAGATTTAACACATGGGGACAATAGCCAATTAAAAAGAAAACAGAAGACACAGAAAAGGAGTTTTCTTGCCCATATATTTTCCAGGTTCTTGAAGAAAGTGTTCACATTTTTAGAAACACTTCTGGTGAGTACTTAGGGAGATTCAATCAGAGTTGAAACTGGAGGGAGGGCAACCTCAAAGTTTTGTGATTCCATGTCTAAGAAATACCTTAGGACTCACTGAATTGTCAACATTGAGAGAACGTAAACACTAAAATATTTCAGTCAGGAAAAGAGAGAAAGTCTAAGAAGGATTCAGATAGATTTTAAATGCATACACAACTTCTATGAGGCCAGAAGTATCAGATTTCTAGAAGAGCAAGACTTGCACAATTTCTTCACATTTACTGCATAAATGTAGTGAGTACAATAACTAGATTGTTTAAGATAAGACTAAAAATCAGAATTCTGTTCATCATACCAATGGAAAAATACAGTAAAAAACTGCTTAAAATTAAGAATCAGTAACAGTGTTGACTTAACCATTATGTAGCCATAGAACTTGGAAAAACCATACTGGAACATACCTAACTAGGAGTTTGGTGGAGCACAATGCATGTCTAGTAACCCTTCCATTTAAATAACTATTCTTACCATTTTCTGCTTAGAAAAGAGCTTTAATACCCATCTTGTATCAGGCTTATCATGATACCATTCATATGAATTTTCAGTGAAAAAGTTGGAACACTTACATTTTTCCTTACTGCTGTTACTGTTATGTAAAAAATCCCCATCTGAACGCATT
>NW_009648250.1:3672593-3684582 GCF_000708025.1 Charadrius vociferus | reverse complement strand
GTAGGGAAATCATCTTCATCATCTTCTACCACTAAAATTGAGATAAAGTGTGTTACGGTAGTGAGAAAGCATTTCCAATTCTTTAATGTTCAAGAAAGAATTAAGAGCATCTTCACAGCTAGGCAGCATTTAAGTTGGTTTTTTTTCTGTAACAGTTATGAACCTCCTCCAACCTTTTCTTTTTTTTTTTTCTCAACCTGAGACCACTATCAACATCACTGTGAGAAACCACCAGGAGACTAGCATTTGCTCAGTGTTGAAGTTTAGCACTCAATTCTATGGGAAGAACAACATTATTGTGTTGTTACAGCTGGATAAGTAGGGTGCCATGATTCAGCAACTACTCTTCTACACTAGAAAGTCTGCAAAATAAGTGGAATAGTATTTATCTACTGTTTTCTTACTACCAAAAGTTTCAAGCTGCCAGAACAAACCCAGGGGTGAATATAAATGCCTCAGGAGAGTGCATGGATATGACAACAAGTTGTGCTCTGAGAAGAGCAATTCAGAGATATGTACACATCCACACCTGAATCTGCTAGGGCCTCAAGTGTGCATTCAGTGCTCTGGTTCCAGCCAATTCATCTCAGGAGCATTCATTATGGCAGCACCTTTGCCTTTTTTAAAGAATGTATTGTTTCTATCAAACCTAATATCCCATTGGTTTTTTGAAATAGAAGGTAAGAGACACAGTGATAAACTAACTTGAACTCATCTTATGAGGGTAAACAATTATTATTCTGTAACATCAAACTTAAAAGAGCATTTCTTTTGTACATTCGACTGCTACAGGTTAATATTAAGTTAAGCAGATTTTTATGGGAATCCAACTTCTGAAGTGAAAATAGTTAACACTGTTTATACAGAAATACCTATGATTGATCCCTATACTAAAGAGTAAATTTATGATACATATTTTATTTATATGGCATCAAATGCTATACTAAACTCTTTCAAGGGCTATTACTGTAAAAAGCTAAATTCTATTGAGATAAGAGTTTTCGGTTACAGTTTTACCTTTATCCCTCTGGAGCTCATCTTTGGAAACTGCATCTGCACAGGCATCAAAGTATTTCTGTAAAGTATCAACTTGTCTACACAAGATGTCTCTAAAGGTTTCCATTTCCGCAAGCTTCTCCCGTAAGCTATGGCCCTTCTGAAAACACAAGAGACAAAAGCCTGAAATGGTTCTACATACTCAGCAATAGTTCAGTCCATAAATTAAAAAAAAAATAAATATTAATTTCTGCAGCTATGAAGAACAAATTCAAGTACACTAAGGACATTTTAGATATCAACATCTATGAAATACCGTCAGTGTTAGAAGAATGTAAGAAACCATATACAAGTGTCTTTACTCATTGTGTCCACTGGTCTCAGTCTTTTGTCTTGACTGCATCTGCTACATTAGAGCACTCAACAAAAGCTTATTAAAAATGTGATCTTGCATGCTACCAACTTTATGCCTATTTGCCTGAAAACAGTCAGCTCCAAATCTTTGTTCCAAACTTTACTCCCCTTCCCCGTGTTGCTCTTCTGCTCTCCCAGAAGTACAGCCCACCCAAGTTCATATGTTAAATATTTACCCACAGAAACAAGGAAAGTCATCATTTGTCAATCAGTATTAATCAAATTAGTTAATTAAGTCAAAGAATCAGCATTCCTTTTCATGTAGAAGCCCTGATATTTCAAGGAGTAAATAAAAGATAATAAATGCTCCCACAGGGTTTACTTTCTTGCTGGTGGAAGAAAACACCACAGTTTAAAAGGGAGAAACGCACAGAGGCACGAGAGCCCTTCCTGTAACAGTACACTTACAGTAAACCAAATATTTTGTATTTTTTCTATACTAGTGTGAATGAGTCTTCACATAAATTATTTCTTTTCCAGATGCACATGTTATTTACACGCCAATACTAAGAAAACTTTATTCACTAACCTTGAACGAAGAGGTCGATGTCGCAGAGTATCCACTTGCTCCAGAAACAAGAGACACCATGGAGCCATGGCGTCGTAAACTTGACTCTGATCCATAGCCAGATTCAGTCTAAAAAACAAATCCCACACAAAACCAGAGTGCTGAAGCTTTTAATAAAAAAGAAATAATGAAAGCAAGACTAATGTAATTTCTTCTGAAACCAGTCCATTTGTTTCTCGTCAGGAAGAAGCGTAGGCTTAATAACTCAAATTGTGCCTCCATATTTAAAATGTTGATGCAGCATCTGTAAAGTTACTATCAAGCTATTTTTTGTTATCATAATGATCTGCAAAAAAACAGTTATCTACAGCCTACTATGTGCCCCTAGAAGAACAAGGCAACATATACTTAAGGGTTCAAAAAATGGACGATATTCCATTATTTTGCTGTATGTAATCCCTACCAAACAATTTTCACACAGCATTCAAAAACCTACAGTACTCTACAATTCGTCAGGGGATTAACATGGTTCAGTTTGAAGACAATCAGCCTCAGTCAATCCTTCCAATCATTCAAATAGTGCTATTTTATTTTTAAAAGCAACAAAACAGATCATAGAAAAACAGACAATTGACTGCTACCAAGTTGTTTTTTTTCTCCAGAATTCTTCAGCCAAACTCTTTATAGTAGACAAATTATTTTTTACAAAGAACAAAAGTCTACGTAAAACAAGGTGAGAAACTAAAAGCAAGAGTGACAGCTTAGAGTGAAATGATAGAACACAAGACAGTTTCCTTATTAAGTCATACTATAAGGATGTATTAATCATTTAGTAATTTCTGCTATAAATCATGCATTTAAAGCAATCTTTTGCTGAGCAAGAGTCCTAGAAAAATAGCTACATAACTGTAGCAACCAAAGTACTAAAAGCTCCATTTTTTAAGAATTAGTCCTACTATTTGTTTCAAAGCTTGTCTTTAAAATATCTATTTGAATAGGCTTTTTGTTAAAAACATTCACATTGGATACATGGGGCTTTTTTAGAATATCATCAGTTCAAGTGTTAAGCAGTATACCCAGCTTTGGCAATGTATTTGGGATACTGGACCACATTCTGTACTGCAATGAAATTCAGTGCAAGGATTATACCTTAATTCACTGGGTTTAATTTTTAGTATAACAGAAATCAAATTATGAAGCTTTGATTAGGTTTTTTGCAAATACTTAAGTAAGGTCTTTTGGCTCTTTAAGTCCTCCAAAGGCTTGACAAGTAAAAACAAAATAGGTAAGGGAATAAAAGGATTTTTAAAAGGAGAGTAAGAGCTTGGGGCATACAGTTATTCCATTTCAGAAGTCTTTAATAAGCATAAACCTGAAAAGAACATTTTATAAGAGTCACACAACACTTTGAAGCATGACACATTTCTTAAGATTTCCTCTAAATGCACACCTAAAAAAACTTCTCTGTTTTACTAGTAACTTCAGTGTTTATTTAATCATGTATGATAAATACTAAGATGACTCTGAACATGCTTTTACTACAGTCTGTTTGACAGTGGGGAATCATTCTATTTTCTCTGTAAGTTGTACAGACTAGAAAGAAAGTAAAATTTCATTTCAACAGGATATGACTTAATGAACAGATAGATTTTAACATGTAGCCAAAATATCCACTGCATTCATGTCAGAGCTTTTTAACTAAGGACAGCAAACACCTTCTGATTGCTTTCTCATTTAACTGAGAAAGAAACACCTATGCAAAACCTGGATTTAAGCTTAGGGAGTGAAATTTCTGAACTTCTCTATTTGAGGATTTAATCAAGATCACATCTTAATATTATTGCTCTATGATTTACAAGAATAGATGTAATCTTAGAAGTAGAAAATCTGGTGACTTATATTCTAAATTTGAATTAAATACTTTTCTTCCAATATTACCCATGCAGTCAATACTCAGTTAACTTAGCTCACAAAATAAAAGCTGAGGGTGAAAGAAAAAAAAATATTCTTTCCATATCAATATGGAAGCTTGATTTTTTTTAAGGTACCTTTTCAGCAGTATATTTATTTGACTGTCATTTATGCTTGTGATTAATAAATTCCACAAAATAGTTCATCCACACTTCAGAATTGTATACAAGACAGCATATACAGCTATCAACTTGCAAACCCTACCAATAAAAAGGTGTTACATAGAAAGCTTTTAGGGAGTTTTAACTCTTTGCAACTAAGGAGCAAATTCAGCAGACGGAACAGCAGACTGAAAGGCACACAGCATGAATACAAAGCATGTGCATTTACAGATCACATTCACAAAACTGTCTCAGACAATTATATTTTAACAGCCAAGAGGAAAAAATTAAAATTACATCGAGAATACTTATTTGTCAGAAGAACACAAGAACAGAAAATATGTATTCTTTTAAAACTGATGCAGAGACAAGCCATCCAGCTAACAGCAGAATCATGCAAGCAGCTTAACACAAACAATGAAAGCAGGCATCATGCAAAGCCCCACCATTCTACTACCGCAACATCTAAATGAGAGCAGGTCACTGCCGCATTTATGTCTTGCAAAGCAGATCATCATTAACTATTCACTGCAGAAATACTCAATTACATTGCGAAGAGGAATGTTGACACAAGCTTCTTCTCTTTACACAATTTTTAATTTCCCAAGATAAAAATTGGAAAAGCAGGTAGTGTCCATATAATAGAAGCTCACAGTCTCTGCTTGAAAACCAAATAACTTGCAGAAGTTGTATCAATTCATACCATCAGGCACTAATGCTAATTTACCATGCTGACTATAGAGATGCAGTTCTTCGAAATTCCATGCATTCATCATAGCTTCAAAGTGACACTAAAACTGGCACTTGTTAGTACATTGCAACACCTTCAGCTTTCTAAGGCGGTGCACAAAATCCATTAATCCTTTTGTTATGTTAGGCAAGAGGGAAGAGCCACCTGAGCCAAAGCTTCATGTGATTCTTTATTGGAGCAGGTGCTGGTATCAGCAACAAGGCAGCACGTCAGAAAAGCTGCGTTAAGTAAAACAGCTAAGCGTTTGCAGAATCATATTGCAGACCTCCATTATGGCTCACACTGATCCGCCAGTTAAAGATTTCCTAAAGTGGGTCAATAATACTCCCGAGTAATGCACACACTCACAGGAAACAACCCGCACTTAAAAAAAAAAAATCAAATAAAGGAAATTATTCTCCCATGTCTTCAAGGAATTATTTTGATTATGTCTCAATTTAGTGTCTGTCAAGCGCTTCAATGTATGCTTGTCCACCAAGGCAGATATTTTCAGTGAGCACTATAAATTATTTATAATTTTACATAACACAAGCAGCAGGCAGCTCCTCCCTCTAAGGCATACAGCACACCCTAGGAGGTGATGAAACAGACATCAGGATACAGTGACTCTAATCATATTCTCTGCAGTATTTGTAAAAAATCCTACTAAAAGGTCCAAGAGATCAAACTGCAATATCTTAACAGTCCTGGGGAAGAGTAGCTGGAAAGCTGCCTGGCAGAAAAGGACCTGGGAGCATTGGTCAACAGCCATCTGAATATGAGCCAACAGTGTGCCCAGGTGGACAAGGCGGCCAATTGTATTCTGGTCTGTATCAGGAATACTGTTGTGAGCAGGACTAGGGAAGTGTTCATTCCCCTGTACTCAGCACTGGTGAGGCCCCACCTCAAAATTCTGTGTTTAGTTTTGGGCCCCTCACTACAAGAACGACATTGAGGTGTTGGAGTGTGTCCAAAGAGCAGCAACAACTCTAGTGAAGTATCTCAAGCACAAGTCTTATAAGGAGTGGCTGAGGGACCTGGGGTTGTTTAGCCTGGAGAAAAGGAGGCTGAGGGGAGACCTTATCGGCCTCTAAGGAGGCTGTAGTGAGGTGGGGGTCGGTCTCTTCTCCCAAGTAAGAAGTGATAGGACATGAGGAAATGGCCTCAAACTGCACCAGGCGAGGTTTAGACTGGATATTAGGAAAAATGTCTTCACCAAAATGCTTATCAAGCATTGGAACAGGCTGCCCAGGGAAATGGTATAATCGCCATTCCCAGAAGTATTTAAAAGACAAGTAGATGTGGTGCTCAGGGACATGATTTAGTGGTGGTTTTTGCAGTGTTATATTGATAGTTGGACTCAATGATTCTTGAAGATCCCTTCCAATCTGGATGATTCTATGATCTTATGAAAAACAAGAATGCAGAAAAAAGTAAAAACACAAAATGAAAGAGATGGAAGATACTATCAAAGACTTGGTGGAGACTAACCAGACAAGCTCTATAAAACATCTAAGTTCCAAGGACAATTTTTAGACTTTCTGCAAACGCTTAAAACGTAATTGAAGAAAGAAGGGTTACTGCTAGGATGAGCCAAGGAAGGGCTACCTGGGGATGGCCGCAGACAGTAAGAATACCACAGACACATCCGTTAGGGCAGCCCATGATGCATTTCTGAGGATTGAAGTTAAAGATACAATTAACATGTGCCTGTAGGTCTGATTTTTCAATTGTTCCATAGCCACTGACAATGGGAATTTATTAATTATTAGCAGCAAGGAAGAGATGGGAATTTCACAGCCCAGGTCACAGCAGCTGGATGATGATTCCCTGCCTACAGCCCTCCTAAGCACAGCACAGGAGACTACTTAGAAAGTTTCTACATGACCTTTCTTTGCAACTGCAAAAACAGATAAAGAAATGTAGATATATTTTTCCTCCAATAGTGATAAATGATGCAATTCCATAGTAAATAGCACACTATGTGCACAGGAGGAAAAACCCAAGAATTCTGAGTTGAAAAATAAGTATAATAAGATAACTGAAAGAATAGAAACTATAGCAATATAGCCCTAAGATTACTGTAACTGTTATACTCACTTGTCCAATCCAAGTAACAATTATCTTTTGGATCTTTACTTTGCAAACTCCAGTGACTTTTGGTATGTTGCGATGTGTTGACTGCAGACTATAAGCCTCTAACAGCTGCATGAGCTAGAGTAGTACACAGGCTGATTAACCCTGGAACCACATACTGCTTTCTAAAGAAAGGAAAAGAGCCAAGAAGCAGTATCTACACAAATAATTGCAGAAAGAAGAGAACGCAGGTTGACAAAGAGGCAACTAAAGGCAAATGACTGGCCTTTGATAATCTTTATCCACGTAGTTCACATCCATGTTTACTTACATGGATGTATACTGTTTTTTCCATGAATTCTGTTAATATACACCGGAAAAATATTCACCAAATATTATTCAGCATCTTTAAATGCTAAGATTCCACAAAAGTTGAAGTGGGAGAGGCAGCTACTCCATAAGCAGAATGAAGAACAGCCAGGATGCTGAGCAGGAGGACACCCAGGAACCCACAGAGAAGGTCAGCAACAGAATGCCTTTATTGTCCTGCTCCTCAGGCTCGGGAACCACTGTGTCAAAGTGCGATTTTACAGAATAAAACTCTTCCCTGAGCCAAAGTACAAAAACCCCAGCTGACAACAACTGCATCCCTCTGTATACTGACTTAGTAACAAAACTAAAGCAGCTTGTACTACTGGGCCATGAGGCTATAGCAAGACTGGGAGAGGACTACATTTGTCCCTCCTATGAATCTGGGCTATCAGGAGAGAGAAGTAGGATCTCTAGAGCTACACAAGAATTAGGAATCTCCATTCTGCTATTAGACACTGTCAGGAAAAGCACTATGTTCTGGCCTGAACTCCCAATACACTGAAGTAAGTGTTCTTATTTGCTTTGACAGCTAGAGGGAACAGTCATAAATTTTGAAGAATGAGTTCATTCAAATATATACTGCTTGATCTTGGTTTAAGGATAGTCCTTGCGCAACTGTACCTTTAAAAACAAGAACAGTTCTGATCCTAACTGAAAGTGCTTGCCTTATCATTCCTTTTAACAGTTACACAAAATTACATAATAGTTGCATTGAATAATTAGTTGCATTGAATAATTAATTAATATTAAATTGCATTTAATAGTTACATTAAATCATCGTTATGTATAAAATTCAAAAGGGAGTGTTGCCAGGGATGGTGCACAAGTGCTACCAGTCAGAGAAGCCAGGAGGCAGCAGGGAAACCCGCTGCAGCAGCCCGAGGACCAACCTTGGTGTGCCCCCCTGCAAAGCACCCAAGATATTGAGGGAAAGCTAGCGCCCAGCTGGGACAGGGCACGCAGGGGTAACCCAGCTCCCATTAGCAGCCACCAGGAGTGAACTGCATGCAGCGTTCACAGGTAACAGACATTTGAGTAATGTCTTCTCCTTCAAAGTGGTAGGGAAGGAAAGATCACCTCTTACTCCACTTGCAGTGCACTGTTGTTGGGTTTTGGGTGGTTTTTTTTTTTTTTTTTAACCTATTAATCTAATACTTTGCTATCTTAAATATCACCTCTGCGTAGGAATGGAAAAACACATCCACAATCAGTGTTTTGCTGAAGAATCTTGGGCTAGACCATAATGGAGAGACCATGGTTAAACAGTAAAGTTGTTTGGTTTTTTTTCCCCACCTTTGGAGAAAGTTACTTTTGGCAAGCCTGAGACAGTTTTGCTCCTGGACTTGAGAACCCTATACTTTGCTTATTCAGAGGAAACATTTTTATATCAAGAAACCCTACAATTCAAAGTACAGGTGCAGGCAAGGTTCTTACTTGCACAGGAAAAAGGGGACTTCAAAAAGCTTTACAGCAACACAGAACAAATCCACCAGCAGGTTTATCAATGAGAAGAAAAACTACCAAAGCAAATACTATTCCAAAACCCACAAATATCGTTAAGTCTCTTGTTCACCTAGTGCATTTAACAGTTATCTTGTCACTGCTACACACAGGAACAGAATTTTCCCTTCCACTCAATCCTCAGATGTTCATCTAGCCTCAGAATAGAAATCTCTGTTAAGTGCTTGGCGTAACCCTGAGTATGCAACAGCCAGCAAGCACTGGAGGATGAGGAATGCTGGAATTGTCAAAGATGGATAAGTCCATATTATGTTTGACAGAGGATTTAAGAAAAATTGATCTTACACCCAAAGGAAAACCATGAGAACACATTCAGTTTAAACTGCAATCTTACAATAGTAATTTGGGCAAAGGTGGGGAAAAAGAAGAAGTTACTTTCAACACAGTGCTTGTTTTTGCATCTGATACCCTATTAAATCTAACACATTTTTCTTGACTTTCAAAACCTACTCCGTATTCTTCTTATTTCCTTCTTGCTGTACCCCTTGTTTTTATCACATCTCACCACTCACTTCCCTCAAAATCAAGGGAGCCTCACTGTAGCTATTACACATTTGAACAAAAAAGGTTATAGGAAACAAGGGACTCCTCAGGACATGCATCTTTTTGTCATGTTCCTGATACAGCTTCAGATTCCTCACATTGACCAGGGTTGACGTTTCATAAAAACAGTCCTTCTATTTATGTCAAAATTATGTTTCTTTAGAAAGGAAGCCCAGTCTGGTTTAAAACTCTTTATGCACACAGAACCCTGCCACCAGTACTAGCTTTAGGCCTGTCTCCAGCAATACATCAGTTCGGCAACATAAAGATTCTGTGCCCTAAGCTCAACCTAATTAGGCAATAATTCTTTCCAAAGGGATTTTTTTTTTTTTAACAAAAGATTAACAGACTAGATAGAAAGTATCAATTTAAAGTTCTGAAAGGATAACCATATAAACAAAAAAAGAACAGTTCTGCATGACAAGCAGAAAAGAACTTATGTGATAGGAAACATTTGTAAGATCTTAACTCAAATGCCTGATATACAACAGACATACCAAAATTTTTAAAAAGTTAAGTGAAAAGATGAATTGGTTTACAAAGATGAGCACTAACCAGTTCTATAATTCTAATGCTAATTTGTGGGTCAAGAATAAGTCTAACGTGATTAAAACCAAAATGCTAAAGCGACAGATTATCTTAACACTTCAAATGTTTAGACATAATACCTAGTCCCAGACACAGAAAGGCAAAGATACACACATAGTGCAGTTTCCACCTCAAAAAGCTTTAGAAGCAAATTTAGATTATGCTATGAGCTCTGTATACTTGAATTTCAAGTAAAGGGCACATATGGATATCCAAAAGGATAAAAATTCAGATCCTTTCCAGAAGCTTGTTGAATCACCAACCTGAAGCATAAGAGTAAGTCCTCCCATCCCAAGATATCGTAATAACTATTATGATACATATATTATGATATCATAATAACTATGTTCTAACAGGTCAGGACCGGCCAAATTAAGTTTCTGTACACCTCGTGTTAGCTTATTCACGAACAAGCGTTCGAAAATATACCGGTTCCTGGTTTAATCTCCCCAGGTCGATATTCTGTGTGACCACTAGAGGGAAATAGCAAAAAGGAAACACACACGTCTAAAGGTTACTATTGGTCAAAGCCCAAGAGTAACCCTTACCCTGTTTCTGCTACAGTCCCTGTGCACGTAAACCTCCTTTCGCTGGCAGACAATTAAAAACAGAGCAGTTTTACCTTTAGCCTTTATAATTACATTTGAGACACACTGCTAGGTGAGGATAAGATTTACCGCATATTATGGGAGAAGTAACAATGACATATATTGCTGAAACAATGGCAGTGAATTAGAAGTTTTAATAGCGATTAATAAAATTATTCTGAAGTCACACCTCTCAGTCAGTTCAAAACAGTGAAGCAACTAACACCACCTTAATTTCCATTTAAGATTATCCAAAGTCATTAGCACCAAATTAAACACACTGACAAACGTTTAGGCACAGATTTCTTAAAACTTCATTTAACTTCAGGCAGACTCGATGTAATTTAGCTTTAAAAAAGAATGCTTAAAGTGACATACAGAAAACTGGGCACCACCGTCTCAAGTACCATGTCTGAGTAGAAGATTTTTCTTCACATTCAACTGCTCAGCCTTTAGTCTGCAGCTGTCAAATATACAGCTCACAATGAAAATGAGTTTTATACACCAGCCTGATGAAGAGGCACAGGATTTCTTCATGCACAGAGTATGCATTAAGTAGGTTCTCACCAAACTAGTTTTCCCTGTATGCATATGCACTTTGAGAAGCATCAGAAGAAACAAAGTTCTAGTTAAACCCTTCCAAACCCACAGAAGTCATGCAGTAGTGATACAGAGACAATTCATTTGAAGTAAGTTGTCTACTCTATCCATAATGCTTAAGTTTAAGTGGGCTTACTTAGGAGTTTGTAGAACTTTAACACAATGCAACTTCCAGAAAGCTAATCTTGATAATTAAAATGTTACCTGACATTACATACACCAGTAAAAATAATAAACTCAACTTCATCTGCCAATACAAAAATACCACCACCACCCCCGTTACTCATTCATGCGAAAAGAAACAGATTGCTTTTATTTGCTGAAAGCCAACACCCTCTGTGCAAGACAATAGGAAAAACAACTTCAAGCACAGCACGGGTCTCTACAATAAGATGACCTGCCCTTGAAGGAAAACCTGGGAGTTGGTGGAAAAACAGCTCACAAAAGCCTGCTTCTAGTGCACCAGAAGAAAGCAAACCAAAGGATCTAGGCTCTAAAGTGCTCAGGACTTTGAAGACAAGCGTTATCACCAGTTTTATACAAGATTGTAATACTGTCGGCCATCATTAGGTTGATCAGTAAGCTGTGCGTCACCATTTTTGTTCTTACTGTTTTCCAGAAGGGTAAAAAAGTATGAACAAGATAAAGGATGCCAATGCAGTGCTGGGTACCAACACAAAAACCTCCCTACAATAAGCATTAGTTAGAAAACAGTGTACTACTGATAAAACAAGCAGTTTAGTAGACGATTCCAATTCAGTCTTCTAGTAACTAAACTTTCTTGTTTCATGACAGCAGCAGTGTTTTGTACAAGCTGCAGGAGCACTTTCTGCAAGAACTTGTGCCGTAACAGCACACCATACTATCAAAAGTCCAGGCAACTGCAGAAACACATTCAATATGTATGACCTCAGATTAAATTATTTTTTAGACCCATATATTCTCTATATACTGCTAAAGTCCAACCCCACTGCTCTTTCCC
>NW_009648250.1:3670694-3672574 GCF_000708025.1 Charadrius vociferus | reverse complement strand
TTAATCATGAGAAAATCACCCATGTGTTAAGAGCTCACAAACTGCTCAGAACACTAATGCTACTGCCTGCAGACACTGGAGTGTGTGTGTGCTGGAGTGACATAAGACTTAAGGACAATGGCCATATTCTTGCTGTTACCTACTTTGAATTCCAAAACATTAAAAGCTGACTTCACTCCATTGCTAAGTGAGGGGAGGGAGACTCCCACCTGATGGTAGGCAAGATAAGGTGTTCACTGACCATTCTCTATGGTAGTGACAAAACACATTCTGCCATCAGATCTTCATATTTTGACAGATCTGCATATAGTCCAATGCAGGCATGAAAAAGTAGCAGCCATAAAAAATGGCAGAAAAGTTAAGCTATGTTATCTACATCGAAAAGCACTCCACACTCAAAGCTCACCCACAGCCTAGGACAGTAAAGGAAAACTTTGCAGACTGCTTGTGTATCACAGGGCTCTAAAAATACAAGACCTTTCTTGAAGCATTTTATATTGAGACACTATAAATCAATGAGGCTGGCAGAAAACCTTTCCAGCCAGGTAACACACAAGTTTTGCTTCTAATTGTAGCCTCAGGTCACATATTGCAGACTTCCTTTTCATGTGACCAAGCCCAAACACGTAAAGGAGCATGGGTTTACTCCATGTGCATCACCTGTCTACTCACATGGATACTCCAAGAAAAGAGGCTATGTATGATTGGTACTGTCTGCTGAACACTGTTGATCTGTTAAAGATATGTCTAGCAGGCATAATGGCCTCTTTTTAAGAATTAAAACACAAACCAGACTAGTAAGCCTCTGAAGACCAGTTAGATACACTTGCACAAACCTTAAGTCCCATGTGTTGTTTGATTAGATTACAGGAAGTGTAGTCTAACTAGCTTTTACTGCTTATCTTTCTACTTTCTTTTTGAATTTCAAAATGGCATGTTTACCAAACAGATTTCCTCAGACCTTCTAATACCACTAAACACATGAAATAGGTATTTTATCTTCTGCTAAACCTCATTTAGCACATTTGGGGGCAGGGATAAACAAGAATATAAGTAAGCAGAAGTTGCACCTTCAAACAATGCAAGAATAAAGCAAAACTCCAAGGAGACAGTTTAACCAGATCTTTTATTTACAGAGCCTGAAAACTAGCAAAGTGAGACAATAAAACTTCACTTTTTTAACAAAGTATAATTTCAAGAGAGGAACAAGGAATGATCTTGCTGTGGAGTAGAAAATATTATGACATGAGCAAGGAAGAATTGAACTGCTATATAAGTAATGTGGTTTTATCACATAATCAGAATTTTTAGGTTGCAAAGCATCTCTAGTACTACCTCCTGCTCAGATCATGTCCAATTAGATACCCAGGCCTCCACCCCATAAGGAGAATTCTTCAGAGAATTGTAATATCTATTTTCAAAGCCAAAGTGATTGTTACAAAACATAACTGGAACACACAGGCAAAGACAGACTGGGCTGGTCGAAGTGAAACAATCTGCACTGTTTATAATTAATCAAGTGTGTTGGGCTGGAATAGACTGAAAGCTTTAGTCCAGTTTTAAACAGTCTTAACTGTAACTACTTATTAATAAAGCTGCAACTTACAGCTGCTGTTTGAACATAGACCTAAGAGTGGCAAAAGGGTGCCAAGACAGACAAACTTATTTTTTCCTGTCCTGAAAGGGAAGTTTCAACAGTTTGGAAGTGACAGCATCTAGGTTTGCTGCAGCATATGTTTGTGTAGTCAACTGAAACTGCTGATTCACTGGCTTTCCCCCAAAGTCTTCTTTCAGGAAATACAGTTTCCACCAATAAGTGCACTTAGCAAATTCAGTAACATTAAATGACAAGCAGTATCATATGTATTAAAGAGTTCCTG
>NW_009648250.1:3654044-3670540 GCF_000708025.1 Charadrius vociferus | reverse complement strand
GCACAGCTTCCCTCCACCATCTACAAGTTTCACTATCAGCATCATACCATATATCAGGCAAGTAGATCTTATCAGCTGAGCAGCCTGAGCTATACTTGCTTGCTTAAACCAGCAATTTTAAGGTAATACATAGATCTCCACAAATTATTTCAGATTACCAAGGTGGGATGAAAGATGGATACCTCTCTCTTTGTTCCTCCCTACCCCCAACATTTTCTCATACCTGTGTTCATACCAATCAATACAGGACATTAGATACTAGCAGTTAAATATTAAACCTTTCTTCCTCCCCTCCCATTTAAAGCAAGTACGCTCAAGACACCAGAATTTTAATACCTCTGCAGTAAGTCCATTCACCTAGATGACACCAAAGTGATGGCAAATGCATACTTTCAAGCATGATGTTTTCAGAGAACAGGATATTTTTGTTATCCTGAAGTGGAAATTGTGTTCGTAGAATTACCTTAAGGGCTTCCAATAACAGTAAGTGGACATTGAATTAAAAAAGCAGAAGACACCCCCAATCTTGTTGTTCTGTTTTCAAAGAATGCCGAAGCTCTGTAGAGTCACATTAGCTCCTGTAGCTATTGTCTTTATCAGGACGGGCACAGGGGTGGTGGAGTGTGTACGCCATGTGTCCATCTCTCTCAAAAGAGAGAAAAAGTTACCTCTGTTGAATGTTACTGAATATGTATCACTGCTACTTGTGCACCCCACCCATGTGCCTGAGCAACCTCTACTCCCTATGGCTAGGGTGTAACTCCGGTCTGTTAACACCAACTCAGTAAGTTTTGCTGTACTGAAAGCTCACTGAGGAAAAGCCACCTCTTACAAAGTCTTCTTAGAAAGAAAAAAGACCACATTTGGTAGATGGAGGCATACAGTGTATCCAAGATTCTTCTATTAAACTGTTAATGCACAGTACTGTTTGAGCTTATGAGTAATAATTCTGAGTAAACAGCATGCAGATTTATTTGGCAAGTGTCAACTTTTAACTGTTTAACCACTTACTACTTCCACATTGCAGCTCTATAGTTTCTGTTCTTGACACCAAGAGCTTACCCTGATTTGAAGCAGCATTTACCACTGAAGTCCAACTTGACATAGGACTCCATGAACGGCATTGTTTTCAGAGAGACTATGCAAAAACATGCTGCCAAGCTGCCACAGAGAGCTCAACTCCTAGAACTACTGTGTGTGTCATTCTGCCGGTTTCAAACATTGACATTCCCCTTATTTCTATAAAATGAAAGTATACGCTATCAAAATGATCTACCACAGATGTTTTCAAAGTGAATTAATAACACCTTTGAGATTACTGCTAGAATTCCACTTGTTTATAGAAACAAAACTGGTTATTTACTGCACAGCCTGCTGCACGTTAAGCCTGTTAGCTTAGTTCTGGTCACTTCAAGACAGCACTAAACTTGGCACCAAGTGTACTTTAGCTATGTACATCACCCTTTGCTAAATAGCATTACAAAAATATTGACCGACATACTCTTAACAGCTTAGCAGTAGTGTCACAAGCCTTTCATGCTATCTGATATTGAGTTCACGCTTTTCAAAGTGTTTTCTTTCACAGGGGTATGGCACCCACAAGGCAATGCTCTGCTAATTTGCATTTTGGCCTGTAATTTTCAGGCATTCTTTAGTTATTTCAGAACACCCTGGTTCACCAGTCTGGCTATGTAGTCATCAAAACGTTATTTTAACCTTTATGTGCGTTTGAATCTTCAGTCAATTCATAGTTTTAGCTAATTTAAGGAGAAGATAGGAGTAAACTCACTCAACTAAGTTAACTATCTTTTGAGGGTAGGGGGTTTCAGAGAAGCGGAAGTCAAGACCTCTACTAAGATTATGAAGACTAGCTCTTAATGCTTTGACTAGATGAAGAAGAAAACTTTTTAAATTAGGAACATATGGCAGACAGTGATCACAGCTTTCATGAATACAAAGATTCAAGATTATCTTAAGTGCATGTACATATAAAGCTTCAGACTCAGATAAGCAGCTCCCAAGAGAATAACAAGCAAGCTCAGCTATCAGACAAGATACTGCTAAACCATCTAGCCTTTCTTCACCCAGCCAGTCTCCACACTTTAGAAAGTACTAGAAGCAGCACAATCACTTAAGAAAATGAGCCCAACCCAAGCAGCACAAAGAATTATTTCTGGAAAGAAACCAAAACTCAAGACAGCAGAGTTGGAAAGACTGAAATTGCCAGAAGAGCAGCAAAAACTTAACACTTGCACACACAGGGTTTACTTGGTTATAGGAAATATTGTACTGCACAAATACAGGACAGGTAACAGTCTGCAGATAGTTCTAGAGAGGGATCAGATTTAGTGGATCTCAAGCTGAATAGGTAAAAAAAAAAATTGCGGTTTTGCCAACAGGTAGGTGCCAAAACCCACAAAATAATCCCATGTTCTATACAACATCTGTAAGATTCTCAGTAGGAATACTGAGTCTAATTTCGGTGCTGTACCTCAAAAGAAAGATGAAGACTGAGTTCAGAAGAGAACCATACAAGCTATCAGAGTTGTAAAATGTCCACATGAACAACCACTGTTCAGGCTAACATAAAAATACAATGAATCTTAAGTGTTGCAAAGATGAAGGGAATAATGTCCTCTCCAGACTGACGGCAAGTAAGACTACTCTATAAAGGAATATTCAGATTAGATGAGGATGGCAAGAAAAAAATCCCTTTAACAGCAGAGACCGGCTAAAATGATTGCACAACAGCTCACAGTTACAACACTTACCAGTCTAACGCATAATGAAACATGGCACCTAATAAGGATGGCTTTAGTTCCTATTAGGGAAAAATTTGGATGAACTTTATGACTCTTCCTTCAGGAAAGCGCTTCAGTTTGTTTCTCCTCCGATACCTATACTAGTCAGATGTTACTGAAGAGCAAAACAGAAAAGCCAGGATTCACAGTTAAAGGACCAACAAACTTGAAAAGCTAGACAAGGTGCTTGGACTTGAGACAGCCACGTCATTCTGTGTATTTCCCACTTTAGTCTGAGATTTAGGCAAAAATCCAAAATAAATAAGCTTATTGCTACAAAGTTCAGACGATTCTGATTGGACTTAATTTTTTATTTAGTTATCATGGAGTATTTTTGCAAACACTTCAAAAGGGAGATGTCAAACGTGAATACACAAGAACTTGTTACATATTTTATGTCAAAATACAACAGTGACAGAACAGCAACAAGAACAGATCTAAGTTCCTGCATAAGCTTGAGTAATAGTTTCTGGTTTTCTAGTTTCAAACTAGTACACAATGTTTTTGCAACACCTTTAAGCATATGTCTCTACCATTTATCAGCGACTTGCCCACACATTGAAGTCTGTTAACCGCGTAACAATTTTTACAGCTTAACACAGATATCTGAATGCTGTTCTCCAGCCTCCTCCCAGGCAAACTGCACTGCTGCTGCAAGTCAGAGCCTCGCAAAGCCACAGTGAGGGGGGGCACTAGCTTCTGGAGCAACATGTGATATCACAGAAACTAATAGGGTATTCTATACAATCTAAAGTGTCAGCATCAAACAGAAAAAAAAAAATCAGACTTTGTTGATGTGCTGCAGAGCATCAGACAACAGAACAAGGCAACCCAAATCAATTTGATAGGGAACAATAGCTGACACCAAGACTACTTAAGAAACTTGTTCCAACATTTAGGCCACTGGGAAAAAGGAGGCCTTATCATTGCTCTCCTACAATCCTTACTATGAACCTGCGAAAAAAACCCAAAAGTTAAACAATATTTACATACTCCTATATCTCCTGTGCTTTCCCTTCATCTGCACTGTTGCTTCCACTTAAGTCAGTCTTATTTGTGAATGGGTATGGAGCAGAAGCAGGGACAGAGGAACTGGTGTTAAGATGAATGGCAAAAAAATGAACAGATTAGGGAGCCACACTTTTTCCTTTTCAGACCTCAGCAACCACTGCTGAGGAAGTAAATAATTTAAAAATCACACATTACTGAAACACCTAAACTCTAGGAGAGGAAGTAGCTGGAGAAATGACAGACACTATTCCTATTGCTCCCTCCTGTATAATGTATCTGAAATTACATTATTGGAAAGTTTTAATTTTGAAATTATCAACAAGTTTGTATTTATAATAATCATTCACTCATCAACATTAGAACAGATACCATTTACTAGAAATTACTTGACAATGCCTAGTTGTCAGCAATATAGTAAACCAGTACAAAAAAATTAGATTTATAAAGGTCACAACATCAATGTAGACTTCAGAAGACCATTTGCACAGTGTTTCATTATGCACTTAAACACAGCCTACATAAACATCCAAACTACTTATTTCAGTGGCTCCACAAAGATCTGCCAGAGAACAGAATTAAGTCTAATGTATACATTTATGCCATCAGTAAAGTTTTGTACTTCATTTAATTTCCATTTAAAAAGTTTGTTACATCAGTATGCTGAATAAAAGTGTTTCTATAGCATTCCTACTCTGCATATACTTTCCTATTAATTCTGAATTATCTCACGAATATTCATTTCAGTCTAGATACGCAACAGATTTGGAGTGATTTATTTGCATGTCTTTATTGGCATTGTCAGCAAATTAGTTCAATCCTGAGGCAGGATTTGAGAGGTGTAGAAAAGGAGAAAATTACTCTGTCTTCACAGAATGTTACAGCTCTCCTCACAATTGCTGAAAGCCTGTGGACAAGTTAAACTTGTAGCACCCGTCTCTCCCTTTCCTGTTGATAATCTGAGTTCTATTTTTCACAAATTAAAACTCTGATACTGGTTTCTGACCGGATTAACTGGTCAGAAATTTTTTGCTCATGCGTCTACTGCTGATAAAATAATAGTATGAGAAAGCTACCTCCACTAGCATTTTCCAATGTTTTTTTAGCACAGCTAACTAAAAATAATCTCACAGATCGGTATTTACATACAATATTCAAACAAAAGCTAGAGTTAAAGTATTGTTAATGTGAATTTTTTTTAAGATAGCTATTAGGTTGAACAAGTGGGCAGATGCACTTAAGGTCTCAGTCTGAAGCTGAAGCATTCCAATTACAAAACACAGGGAACTGAGATACTCTGGGTGCTGAACATCAAGTTGGAAGTGAAATTTAAGGTTTGCTCCGAGTTTGAAAAAAGTTACTCCTGCATAACGTCTTGTACTTGAGTTCATAAAAGAAGTAACACAAAGACAGGAGGCCAAGTTTAATTTTAAGTAATACTTTATTATTGTACTTCAATATTTTACCTTATGTTCCTCATACTGAAAAGCTGATTAGTATTACCAACAGATTTAAGCAATCTGACATTAAATCAACTTTTTAGAATTGGAACAACTAGAATGGTTTGAGAGAGCTCTTTTAAGAGTACTCCATGGATTATTTTGTTATATTTAAGATGCTTCTCAAGTGCACAACACTATGGTGCTCTGTTTTTAGCTGTTGGGAGTTTTGCTTTTGTATGGTGTTGCACTCACGTTAGAGTAGCAAAAGCTCATCTCTACCCCTTGTCCCCTCCTCAGACACCCACGTACCTGGCTGCCTTCTCTGCTTCAACTTCACAATTACCATTAGCAGTAATATTTTTTCAATACCTAACAATACATTCAATAACTCCTTTAGAACAGCACATTGGCAAGAGAAAACACAATATGCAGATGACCTTAAGGGTGAAATTAATGACTCAATACTTTGTGCACAAGATAACTGTTAACTTTTTTTAGGTTTGTGGAAAACTTGCAATAAAAATTATGCTGTTTAAAGTTTGCCCTGCAGTTTCCTAAATTAATCTATGAATTAGGATCCACATTCAGAAAATAATCTCAAAACTAAATGTCCCAATTCTAGCCTACTTGTTTGGAAATGTATCAGTGCTTAATAAAGGAAGTGAATCAACTGCTTTAATACTTATGCCTAAATTTGACTTTACTAGCCTGCCAAATACAGCTTCTTGGGTTTTTCTCACCATCTTAACTAGATCTGTACTTAAACAACATAAAAAACTGGGATGTGAAGCATCTTACTGAGATTGACAACTAATAATCTAAAACCAAGTTGTAGTATATTGAGAATTTCACAAAATTAGAATTACAAGCTAAACTATCTGTGACCCCCTAAGGCTGCCACGCCCCCTCCCTCCATGCTACTTGGGGAAAAAAAAGTTGCTAGAAGAAACATATTATAAGTTTTATTCTTCTCAATGTTTCTGTGTAACCTAAGTAGACAACTACTCCCAGCATCTAATTACAGTAAGAATAATGAAGTAGTCACTCCTTCAAGGTAGCCACTTAATGCCTTTTACAGTCTGACTTTGAAATTTGTGCCTCCTGCCCCAGATAGAAACACCTTGTATATCATCACTTCAAAATGAAAAGGGGAACCTACGCGCTCCTTACATGCCATACTTGTTGGATATCTAGATATCCCTCTGGAGAATGACTTTTTCCAGTTTTACACACCAAAGACAGGTTTTGTAAGAAGTTCAGCAAGACAGTATTTCAGTTTGGTAAACACAAGATTTTGAAAATCCAAGACTTAAAACACTAAATTTATTTTGCTGAAGAGTGAGTCACAAAGTCAATAATGAACACATGCAGAATCTGTGTGGAAAAAATTATAACTAAGATGGAACAAAATGGGACAAACCTAAGATGATAGAGTTTCTCATTAAATAATACTTTCTAAACAAATTCTCAGCAAGTTTTCAACTCAGGTGTTAGATTAACATTACAAGAAATCATTATCTGGATCTCAGGAGTTCAAGTTAATTTGTTCAAAATAAGTTTAACTATCCAGGTGTCTCTCACAGCAAACAGCAATTCACTCCCCTCATCTGTATCTTTAGGAAGCAATGCAAGTTTGTAAGTTAACATCAACTCCACCAGAGTACAGGGTAAAGAATGAAAGGTTTGGATAACTTTAATATGTGTACAGAAACACTTTCCACTCCAGTGAAAAACTGTCTTGTTTATTCATACTACATAGCACACATTCATCTTATTTGTTAGAAGTTACATGCTGGAGGAGTCCATGTTCTCTACAGATAAAACCAGACATTTTCCCCACAGCACAGAAGAAAACATTTAAACCAGTTTCTCTAATCCCAGGTTAAAAATTCGATACTCCATTTTCCAACCTATCTGAGGTAGAGATCTGGAGTCGGTCCTTCAATGTATTATTTCAGAAGAGAGCAATGTTTCAAAAGCATCGATACCTTGCTGCTCATGCACCATCAATGTTTTTAGACTGGAGAAATGTGGAAACCTAGTCCGGTTTTGAGTTCTTCAGCAATACACATTTCCATTAGATCTAAGAAAAGCTCATAAGCAATCCTAGAGCTGACTATCATTTAGAGTAGGAGATCAGAGAAGATTCCTAATCATACACACCCTTATAACCAGATATTTTACAGGCAAGTATCTGCTCAGTGCATTTAGATAGAAGAAAGGACTCCTGGTTACACATGATCTATTTCCTCATTTGCTTCACTAATAGTCTTATTGCTGTTTCAGACTTTTCTGTCCTCCAGTTCAGGGAGACTAATAGGCATTTTAGAAGCTGTACTTGAAACATTTGATCTAGTAAGCATTCAGGAATCTCAATGCAAGAAAAGGCTAATGCAATGATAAAAAAAGAGCAGCAAATTCTAACAATTTTTATGCTTGAACACTAGATGTTTTACATTTCTTGGCTACCAGCTACTCATTGGTGTTGCTATGCAGAAAGTTTTTCTAAGTCTGCTCATACTCAAATTTAATATAAAATTAATCATAAATCAGTGTTTTCTCTGTTCGGAGCACAATGAAACACAGTCACAAAGTTTTAGTCCATCTTTCATACAGTAAAGATAAACAACCTTGTGACATGCTACAGTAAGTCTCACAAACATACTTTTGTTAGCAAGCAGCTTAAGCAGCCTACCAGAACTACCTACCCACTCAGCAAGCAACAAAGACCTTCAAAAACAAACAAAAAAGCACTTTCCATAGCAGCAGACCAAAGTTAATCAAAATGACTGCTTAGTAAAGGAAATAATTTCCTGTGTGAATTTTGCTCAAATTATTATGTGTCAGGTCAAGAACATAGTTCTCAAACAAAAACAATTTTTATCTGTTAACAACAGGTTGCCAAGGAACTTTTGCTTGAGTTTTCGTAACCTGGCTGGGAAAATTCCTTCAGAAAATTTCAGAATAAACAGCAAAAATCTGAACTTTTCAGTGAAATGGGATATTTTGCCTCATAAAAATCCCATCTCCTCCTACTCTCAATCAAGTGTTTAGATATAAAACTTCCACAAGAGCTGAAGAAAACTAAAGGATGGGTGAAGAGTTCCTTAGAACTAAGTATCACGGAAGTGCTGTGTTGTGGTTTTGGCCTCAGCTGGCAACAAAGAACCACACCACCTGCTGATCACTCGCCCCCCACAGCTGTGGGGGAGAATCAGAAGAAAAAGGCAAAACTCAGGGGTTGAGATAAAGGCAGTTTAACAGAACAGAAGAGGAAAGATGAAAACAACCATGACACTGATAGAGGAATGTACAAATATGATTACAGTACCACTGCTCACCCACCAACCTCAGGAAGCCCCAGCCCACTCAGAGGGGAGACCTCCTGCCCCCTCCCCCAGTCAGCTCTCCCCAATAGCCTGGGAATGGCTCACATGGTATGGAATCCCTGTGTCCCCTGCCGGATCCCTGGGGAAATTAACCCTACCCCCACCGGAACTAGGACATGCTGTTCATACAAATTCAAATGAAAAATGGGATTAACTTCCAGACTGCAAGAAAATCTATTTTTCAGATCCTATCAACGTTATTAAGCAGCAGTGCATTTTTCCTTACAAAATTGTATATAAGTTATAGGACACAGCACTAACCACTCAACATAGAAAAATATAGAAACAAGACATTTGGAGACACATTCTTTAAGTAAAGTTAGCAATAATCAGACTGAAAACTGGATTTGGACATTTCTGGTTTATGTTTAATTAGACCAAACACCTATTTATGTGCATACAGCACTTTTCCAAGGCTTCTGGTGATAGCATTTCTACGTATTTTAGTAGGAACAGTTAAGTAGGGACAGATGCACATCCACACCTACAACATTTTTCACACAAATCTGCTACTGTGTTATGAAGACAACAGAACCTTGCACTGGAAAAAATCATAGAATCATGCTAGTAAAAAATAATAGAAAATGCTACTAACTCAGATTATCTGAGATTTAATTATATACTTTCAACTTGAATCCAAGCTATTGTTACAAGATTGCATTACCTTTTGCTGTTTTCCTTGTCTTGTCTTGCCTTGATCATGGTATTTAGTTGCATATTACAAAGAGAATGCTTTTAAATAATGTATTGCTTTAATATTTTAAATGGTATGATGGTTTACTTAGAAGTGCGGTGCCATAATATTTCCCTCTCCACTGAAGAATGAAAACAACTACTATTTGTCTTGAATACTGTTAACACTACAGAGTAATAAGGAGTATGCAAGAAATTGAAAAACATCAAATAGCCTTGAAACTGGAAACTACACATGCTGAAAAACCTATCAGATTCAAACAGTGAAGTCCAGTGTTATTACATTAGGACAGCAAGATGCAAACTGAACTGTTTCTTGTCAGTTCAGCATATACAGAAAGAATTTTATTTCTGCTTCCTAATTGCAGACATACCTTTCTTCAGTTTATATAATATTCCAGAACAGGAGCCACTTTCTTTTAGCAATAAGTCAAACAGTAATTCTAATAAAATAATGAAAAAGCATTCATTACTTCTATCCTGATATTAAATCTAATTAAATACTGAAAAAATTGGGTAGTGGAATTATCTGTGAAACCTCTCATTCCACTCCTTTAAATGTGACGGCAGATCTGGTACCAATTTATTTATTTATTTATTCAAAAGAACCACCAAATTCTTGCAAAGTGTGGAAGTTTAAGCTGTCCAAACTGAAGTCAATATTAAAAGAAGCTTCTTTTTTTGTAGTGGAAAACCTGCCTAATTAATCAGGCTTCTTCACAAAGGGAGGTCACTTTTGGAATGCTAGAACTCATGCTCCTCAACACTCATTAGCCATCTGAAAATGAGGTTGAATAAGATGACTTAAGTTTACCAGTAATACCAGACAGAAAAAGAAAAGCAAAAAATACCTCATGATAGGTGCTGGGGAGTAAAGCAAGAGAAGAAAATTCAGTGTTGGCAAATGCATGTTTGTTTGTTTTTTTTAATGTGACACAAACAATTCCAAATTCACACATACAATGACAAAACTACTACCACTAAGAACTTCTGTATTAAGAATAGGTGGTTCCATAAAATTGCCAGCTCAGAACTCAGCAACAGTTAAGGACAGCCTTAGAAGAGGGAAAAGAACAGCACGAAAAATACTTCCCATGAGGCTGTACAGAGCAGAGTTTAAGACAGGATTTGGGTTTTCTCCCTCATTCATTCCTGCATGGTAGTATGCAATGACCCAGCCTGTTTTTCTCTTACCTGGACTTCAGGTTAAGTTCTGTATTTCACCAGCTAAATCATTCACCAAACCTAGTCTGAATTTTAGCTCAGAGTTATCAAGTTTCATGTCCCCACAACTCCATACCTGACAACCCCCCCATGCCAGTAAAACAGTTTTTGAAATGACAGTTCTATGGATGTGTAATCCAGCAACTTGTTCAGTGTATCCTCTTGAGACATTTCTGTCAGGTATTGCAATAGTAACAAATTACAGTATTTTTGCCTCAAGAATACTCCACAGTTAACTTCAGGGGTTTTTTTTCACTAGACTACAGAGAAGAATCGTGGTTTTACAACTTCATTTTGTATGATTTAATGTCACCTCTGTATCAAAGTGAAAGCAAAATGCCAAGCTAAAAATGGACTAAAACTCTAATTGAGATGATTATTTTTTTCAGAGAACCATTACCAAACGGCAGCACTTTAAATGTAAGACCATGTACTGCTTATTGTAAGGATTTCCCAATAAAAGACGAAACTTCCTAATTACACATAGTACTTATATAAGCAATACCTCAAGAAGTTCAAGGTAAAAATACATACTTACTTAGATATATATTTTAATTTGTATTCCTGTAACAGCTGCATAACCCAGATGCAGAAATTGAATTGTGCTAGGTATCGCAGTTATACTGAATACCTTGGGGCAGTGCCTATTTTGTACCTGAAAATATAATGGATGCTTTGCATGCTACGTACTTTAAAAAGACCTGACCTGCAAGCCCTTTAAGTAAAATGAAAATAACAGAGTTCATTGGAAGACATAAGGAATAGATCAGGAAAGCTGAACCAAAATGCTGATGGAAGAATAGGGCCTTAAAAGACAAGTAGACAAAAGTCAGCATTCAGATACAGTAAAAGCAGCCAAATGATGAAAGAGAGAAGCCTAAAACCAGAATGATAACCTAGGAGAATTGACTCTAGGCTAACAAGTTTAGCATCTAGGACAGATAAGAAACAATTCAATAATCAGTGAGAGAGGATGGACAAAAGCATTAAAAAGTCATTCAAACATAATGAAAGCTTTTTCTTTTTCAAGCTAGAGAGCTCAAGAAAGGTTCACAGTTGTTAGCTCAGTTCTCAACTCTTATCTATAGAGAACAAGCAAATCAATTCCTTTGAAACATATTTAACACACAGCTTCAATCTTGCAGCTTTTACCTGTCATAAATACCTTGAGTACTTTAATGACTGTACAGGGAAGCTTATAACTCTCCACAAGTACCACCAGATCTAATGACAGAATGAGAAAGGAAAAATCAGAAAAAAACACACCCAACATACCTTGTGTTGTTCTATTGCATCTACCCACTGTTGTCTGTGGTCTGGGTCCTGAGCTCGGAGGTACCAAACGCTATCGTTTACGCTAATGTCAAATCTGCATTCGTCAAAGTCATGGGGCTGTGACAGAAAAGAGTGTAAGAGTAGCTAAAATTAACAACATTGTTGACAATACCTCACAAAATATTTTGACACACTAAAACACTGTAATTAGAAAACCTGTTCTATATGGTCTTGAATTCATTCTAGATTCTAAATTTCAGTAGCTGTCTCAAATAACAAACACACACTCTCATAATGAAAAATGCCAGTCTTCTGAAATAGAAAAGCCTGTTTAATACATTCTTATTAAATAAAATTGCCACAATAAAGTACCACACGAACATTGACCAAAACTTCACAGTTCAAAACAAATTCTTTAGCAAAATAACTACTGGAAACAGCCAGGTAAAATATATATTTACAGATTTTTTTATTATTATTATTTCAAAGCAGGAAAAAAATAAGGTTATTGCTATCAGTATTGATTTTAGATGGAAGGGATACATACATGGTAGCAAAGAACACCAGGACAGAACCATAAAAGCAGACTATAGCAAAATTACAAGGAAAAGCAGGAACTAAAGGAAGCTCTGCCTCAACTATTTTCACCATGTAAGACAGAATTGTCAGATAATTGGGAGCAACATGCAATCCTTTCCAATATCACCATCTGAATGCATCTAACTTTCAGTTCACATGCCTCAAAATATTAAAAAGCTTTTACTAGCATTACAATGAAGCTGGTATGGAAAGTACAGGGAGACAAAAGAATGATCTAATCTGTCCCATGCCATGACACTGTCAGTTCAAAGCTATTCCTGAGCAAACATCCAACTGAGCACAACATTCCACCCCACCTCGAAAACTATTCTTAAAGGAACATAACACAGGTATAGCTGAATACCTTTTTCAATTTGAATACAAAGAAAAGTTACACATGCAAATAACCATAGGAAGCTAACAGGCTCTACAGTGAGAGCAAATGACACTATCTGAATCGTAGAATACCAGGTTGGAAGGGACCTCAAGGGTCATGTGGTCCAACCTTTCTTGGCAAAAGCACAGCCTAGACAGGATGGCCTAGAACCCTGTCCTGCTGAATCTTAAAAGTCTCCAATGTTGGGGAATCCACCACTTCGCCAAGGAGATTATTCCAACAGCTGATTGTTCTCATTGTGAAAAATTCTCCGCTTGTGTCCAATTGGAATCTCCCCAGGATTCACTTGTATCCATTACCCCTCATCTTTTCCATGCAACTCCTTGTAAAAAGGGAGTTTCCCTTTTCTTTGTAGCCAACCTTTACATACTGGAACATGGTGATAAGGACCACAAATATGGATTCCAGATGCTAAACACAAGTCTACATATGTTAGCAATATCCTTTACAATATAAGAACCATTCTGCTAATATGTTGGTACCCCATGGGGTCACAAGACCTGCCAGCAAACCTGCTCTTGCATGGGCGCCTCTCCACAGGTTCACAGGTCCTGCCAGGAGCCTGCTCCAGTGCAAGCTCTCCACAGGGCCACAGCTTCCTTAGGGCACAACCACCTGCTCTGGCATGGGGTTGTCCATGGGCTGCAGGCAGGTATCTTCTCCACCATGGACCTCCATGGGCTGCAAGGGAACAACCTGCCTCACCACAGTCTTTACCAAGGTCTGCAGAGGAATCTCTGCTCCAGCATCTGCAAGACTTCCTCCCCCTCCTTCTTCACTGACCTTGGTGTCTAAGTAGCTGTTTTTCTCACATACTCTCAGTACTCTCTCCCAGCTGCTGTTGCACAGCAGTTTTTACCCTTTCTTAAGCATGTTGTCAGAGGTGCTACCATCATTGCTGATTAGCTCAGCTTCGGCCACCAGCAGGTCTGTTTTGCAGCCAGATAGAACTGGCTCTGTCAGATACAGGGGCAGCCTCTGGCATGTTCTCAGAGAAGCCACCTCCATAGCGCCCCTGCTACCAAAACCTTGCCACATAAACCTGATACAGGATGTTAAGTCTTCTAGTCCAGACCCCTTTTCAAACTGCATTTGCTACATTATTATTACTATATATGAGAAAGATGTGTACATGCTTCAGGTTAGCAAACCTGCCACATCAGTGCATCAGGCTTATATGCCTGTTCCCAGCCACCCATAGCCAGGCCTGCCTTTAGCCCTGTAGTGGGGGACATATATCTACAACAATGGAAAACTCTCCCCAAAATCACCGAAAAATCAAGTGTACAAGAATTAGCTATCAAAGTCTTTCCTGCTGCGACAGCATTCCTCTGTCTGATCTCTGTCTCTCTCTGAAGCCCTTCAGGAAGAGTTAAAAGCAATTACATGCTGCATAGTTAGAAAGACTTGCCAAAAATAATCTTAAAAGCCCGCAGTACTACTGATTTCACACTTCCATACACAACTTATTCCAGTTGTGTATGCCACAGCCACCTTTGCTTTTTTTCCCCACCCGCTCCATCTCTAACCTAAGCACCTTCTAATGTGATTTAAAACGATCACATCTCTGACCTTTTCAAAGGCAGGTTTATGTATTCCCTTTCTTTGCAGAGCAACTTTTAATATATTTGAAAATCTATGGCTTGTTGCTAAGACAGGGAAAATAAATGTTTTCCTTGAGGTCTAGTTAAAACCTTTCTGGGGCATTCACTGCAGGCGCATTTCTGCATTACCTATAGTTAAGAGACCAGGCCACCTAAAAGTCAGGCCTAGGGTTACACTCAGCTCACTGTGCAGTTCCATGTTACAAAAAAGCCAGCTGATCAGGTGGTCCTGTTAGACAATTTGCTTGAAGATAAGAAATATCCACTAACAAGGCTAAATACTGCTTCAAAAGGAAATTCGGCAAGTGATACATGACTTGCTCTTGACAGATGCCTGTTACCTGTTTACTGTCTTACAGCACTCGTTAATTGCCTATTTTCCATAATTTTTGGCAACTAACATCTGACCCATTACTCCCCCCTCCCCTCCCCCATCTCTTATTCTGTTTTGCGGTTTGGTTGGTGTTTTGTTTTGTTTTTTTGGGGTTTTTTTTTTTTTTTTTTTGGGGGGGGGGTGTTGGTTTTTTTTGTTTTGGGTTTTTTTTTTTTGGTTGGTTTGTTGGTTTTTTTAAAGACAGGCTCCACTGTAAGAACCCTGAATTACCTGAACATGTTTTCTAATATGCATTTTACCAAGAGCAAATAAAGCACCTGAATCACATGTGAGTTCATCTTTTCTCAACACAGAACAAATAAGGTTGTCAGTTAGCACTCTTCTCACCCAGGAATGAGTTCACATTTCATCTTCATTGATAACCTGACAGACCTCAGTATTTAACTTTCTGGTATCATCTGTTAACATTCTCCTCCCCACTGAGCTATGGACAAACTTCCTTGGTTTCCCTCTTACTATAAATGCTTTTATTGTTTTCTGTAGCTGCATGTAGCAGAGACCACACAAAGCATTATCCACCACTTCTCAAGTCTGTCCTTTATTCTTCTCACATCCTCCTCAGACTAGTTTGAGCCTCTCCTTACACGTGCTGGAAGTTTTTCCATATCTCTTCACTTTCTTCCTGTAGATCTCGACTCATTTCACTTATATCTCCTTTTTTTCCCCGAGGTTCACTATTTCTAGCCTAGTGTTCGCTTTCCTCCTTATGCTCAGAAGTGATTATAAAATGATACAGTTCTTCACCAGCCACCTGACAAGACACCGGAGGATAAACAGGGATTTTTATCAGTAAGCAGCTAAGGACCTGTGCTGAAGCCAGCATATGTCCTACTGCCCTTTCACAACCAAGATAAGGCAAGAAAGAGGAATGCGTTAGTCATGCAAGGAAGTAGGAAGTAAGTCAGAGTTCACTATCTACCCTCAGGACCTAAAGCAGGTTGGAGAACTTCAGCTGCTTTTTCCTAACACCCCCACCAGGCAGCAGCCTCAAGCAGAATATGTACCTAAACTGAGAGGGCACTGGGGAACGAAACCCAGACCGACATGACACTGTGAATGGGAGCACCTGAAAACCTTTAAAGGATTTTCTAAGGCAAGTTGGGCAGACTTTAGGAGTCCATGGCAGAAGCAGTCTGTGAGCACACCAAGAGCTCCTTCCAGAGCCAGCATTAAAAAAAAATCCACTTAAATCATAATTTCATGCAAGAATATGCTGCAAGAAACAGGTGTCCAGCTTCCCCAAACACCCTTTCTGTATGTCTCCCAAGGCATCTACAGAGAATCCTGCCGAAATAAAGGCAATTGCAAGTATTCAAATGTCTTAGATCTTTCTGTATAAAATCAACCAATACTAGCTCTTAAATTCTAAACAAGCAAGAACAGTTTACATGAAGAAACATTTACTTGGCTACAGTTACTGAGGAAGTCTGTAGCCAGGTCAGGTCTCATGAGTCATAGCTGACTGTATTGCCACAAAACCCTTCCTGCTATACAGCTCTCAAGCCTGAGGTATTAATGAAACAAGCTTTAGAGCGGTATCTGCTTGAAAAATACCGGTTCAAGTGCTTAAGGCAAATCACACAGGGAAGCTTAAGTGTTTTTATATACTTCATGACCTTCAAGAGTACTCCATGAGAAAAAAAAAAAAATAATACTTGAACAAAAACTTTTGCTTGCTCTCTCAGCCGTT
>NW_009648250.1:3635959-3654028 GCF_000708025.1 Charadrius vociferus | reverse complement strand
CCCTACAGAGGAAGGCTAGGACAGTCCATAGTAGACCCAACTAAGTCTCCACATCACAAATATTAAAGTGTACTTGTGCTGCAATTTCCACTGAAGAACTAAAACTTACCTACAGTCAATTTATTTTAAAATTTTGAATGTATTTGTATTAAGAAAATACCAAGCAGTGCACTAGGACACAAGACAAATAACAGAGGCCTACAGAAAACAAGAACCATGGTTCTTCAGTTCTCTCAGACATGAATGTCACTAGCATAAATGCAACAGAGGCTGGTATCTAGCCTGACTCCACCAGTTTGCAGCTGTTAACAAAACAATAACACATACTGCTATGAAGATAACTGCATTTTACAAATATGGGAATGTTATACACTATAACAACATATATTAACTGAGTGAAAACAAGCATTGTACTTACCTAATTCAGCAGTACAAAGCTATTTAACCCTTAAGCATTGACATAGGAGTTTTTATTCTTTTTGTGATTCCAGTAACTGTTTTTATACAAGATTAAGAAAAATTTAGTATTGATTTTAGCACATAAATTTTGTGCATGGTTAAATGTTAACACCTGTTCAGCTGCTGAATACAATTACTGAATTTCCAGATTCCAGTCATATTTAAGCCAGATTCCAAAAACCTCTAATGCTAAGTCTCATCCACCCTGCTAGAGCACCACATTATTTACTTTTCTGTAGACTGAGTTATCACAGCCATAAAATCTTGTAAGAGAACTACATAAGAGTAATTTTACAATGAAGGTCAGTATTAAGTACTACCTGTTTTATTTCCTCTAATAAAACTATTGCAAAATTGTGAGGAAATAATTGTTTTAGAAAAGGCATTATGTAAAAGTGGTGCCTTTTGGTGTAGTTAATTAGGTTTTACAAAATTCTCTTAAGGGAAAAGACCAAATGATGATACAAATTCCTCTGAAGCTCACTTAGCTTTCAGTCATTAGCACAGACTGAAAGCAAGTTAACAGAAATCCTCATTCTTTTTTTCCCAGTAGGCTTGAGGATGGCGTCAGCCAAAAGTTACTTAATCGAAAATTGAGAAAATGAATTAAAATCTGTGTAATCAAACCGAGAGTTTCTAATTTATTTCACTGATGCAAATGCTGTAACCCATGCTTACAGTTCTTTGTTGTTTTGTTCTGTTTTTTGCAAATAGGACATGTATAGGGACAAACAACTCCAAGATCTCACTTCTCCTCCACTCAGAATATCGTACATTTTGTCTTTTGCTTCATCTAATGGGACAGTACTGGAATACCACTTTGCAACTCTGATGTCTATCTGCAAGCATCTTCACACTCACAAGCCTGAAAAATCTTTTAAAGATAGCAGTTTCCACAAATTGCAACTTAAATATATCTTACAAAAGTGGACATGAAAAGTTATATCCTGGAAAGTGAGACGCAAGCCAGGCTATCATAACCAATGTTTGCCACTCAGAGCTGCATACACTATCTTTTCCCACATTAACAGCATCGCTTTTCTACAACACAAGGTACAATTTATCTGCTGATTTGTGGATTAGTTTTTCCATCATTCCCATAGAATTCAGGAAGAAGCATCCCTTCTGCACCATCCTGCAACTTCCTGATATCCTCCAGTTACACAGTACCTGAACAAACTACCACTTCCTCGAGAAAAAAAAAAAAAAAAAAAAGGAGTTCAGAGCAGTTACCACATACCAAGATGTCCAGACGGGCCTGTATGTTCTCATAGGTCATTCAATAGGTTCTGGACCTGGACATATTCACTCAAATGCAAAAACCCCCTCTATCCTCTCCAGTTTCCAAGAGGAAATCCAGCTGATCATTCCGGGATAACGTGTATAGGACAAAAAAGGAATAGAAGGGGATAAGCAATTACCAGAATATGCTAAATTGCATCTATAACATGGTATTACTTTTGAAGCAGACAGAAGTTCAAAAGGGGACTGTGTTCACACATAAGCAAGGGAACATCCTCACAGCAGGAGGCTGAAAACTGGACAAAGGGAGAGACATGTATTTGACAATTTAGGAAGCAATGGACAAAACCACTACCACATGTTAAACAGAGAGAACATGTCACATCTTGCATGATGAGCTATAGAAATATGACACTGAGGACCTTAAGTAGCTTATTGACGCAGTAGAAAAAGGGGAAGCTAGTGAAAGCTAAAGTAGCAGGTAAAAAAATCAAATTAAAATAAAGATCTCTTCACTCCACCATTTTCAGTAAGCAACGTGTATTAAAATAAGAAAAGCACTGCAGTTATTGAGAAGCGAGTGTAACACCAAAGTGTGTATTTTGACTGTGGGAGCAATTAAAAAAAGAAGCTATCTGATGCCAGGAAGGAAAACTTGTATGAATACTTTCTATATGTACTTATGTCAAGGTGCTAATAAAACCCCAAATATAAAAAGTTTACTTGAAGATTTGTGCTGTATGATTGAAGGAATTAATTTTAAAAGTACACATGAAAACTGTGTTTCAGCTCCCATGTAAAACCAGTTTGGAATTGGCAAATGCTGTGATTATTCAGCTAGAAAAAAAAGCAAGTGAAAAACCTCAGCCAAGTTTCAAAAACTGCACATCTTAAAATAATTTTTCTAAAGCATTTAATTCATGACAGATCCAAACTGTAGAGGAATTATGTCCCCTCCCTACAAAATTCAAAATGGCTGAAAAAGTGCTAACTTCTGAAAAACCACTGAACAGAAAAGGTAGTGAAATGAAGTACCACACAGATGATTTTAAAGTTATATTCTATGTGGTGAATAGTACTTGATGTCATAAATGAAAAAATCCTCTCAATCAGTTGAATCAAAATATGTGTTTTACCAATGAACACCATGCTTGTTAAGAATCTTACAAGACAGGTCTAAAAATACCAGGGGTTGTGCCCTATTAAATACTAAGGAGAAGTACTGAGTCAAGTTAGCATATTTCTTTCTGGAGTCACAGCTTATTTTTCAGTATACAGCCTGACCACTGCTATTCCAAATGGTCCATTCCTCCTCGTATCCTTCCTTGATATTATTTCCTCTGAGTGAGCATCATCAGTGCAATTTTCCTCTAGAAACTTCTTCCTTTTTCAAAGTTTGAGCACACAGCAAAATCCTCCCTCTGCTTGACAGCAATCCTTGTCCCCTCTTACTCTTTCAAAGAAGCACATTAACTACAATCTATGTCTATAATGAGTCTCTAGATTACTGTGTTGGCTTGACCCTGGCTGGCAGCTAGACCCCCACCCAGCCGTTCTCTCACTCCCCCTCCTCAGCTGTACAGGGGGAGAAAATAAGATCAAAAGCTCGTGGGTCAAGGTGAAGACAGGGAGATCACTTACCTACTGCCAACGTAGGCAAAACAGACTTGACTTGGTGAAAATTAATTTAATTTCTTGCCAATTAGAGTTGGATGGTGAGAAACAAAGACAAAACTAAAACCACAAGCACAAGGGCATGGGGAACGAGGGCTGTGGTCAGTTCATAATGCTTTAACTCTGACCGTCCTTCCTCACACTCTTGCCCTGCCCAGCATGGATCTTCTCCATGGCTGCAGTCCTTCAGGGTAAACGTGCTCCAGCATGGGCTCTCCACAGGCTACAGCCTCCTTCAAGGCATATCCAGCTGCTATGGTAGGAACCTCCACAGGTTGCAGTGTGGACATCTGGTCTGGTGTGGTCCCTGCCACAGGCTGCAGGGAAAGCCGGCTGCACAGTGCTGTGCTCCAGAGGCTGCGGGGGGGTGGGGTGGGGGGGGTCTCTGCTGGGCACCTACAGCACCTCCTCCCCCTCTTCCTGCTCTCACCTCGGTGTTTGCATGGCTGTTTCTCACACTTTTCCCTCCTCTTTCTCACACACTGCTGAGCAGCATTTTTGCCCTTTAACTGTGTTTATCTTGGGGTGTCACCAGGGCGGTGGAGGGGCTCAGCAGTGCCCTGTGCTGGGTTGGCTGGAAATGTCCATGCCCAATGCCCCCACCCTTGCCATGGACACCCACCCCAATAAGGGTCCATCAAGATCCTCTTGTCTCTACAAGTTATTTTTGAAGGCACTTGGCTTTGGGAGTACAAATATTACAATTACTAAATAAAGTCATTACTTTAATTTTGCAAGGGTTTAGTTTTAATATCATTAACTATTCTAGATGTAAGTCTCACAGTAGAGCAACTTAGAGGAAGCGTTCATTTCTTATAATACATTTTATTAAAAACGTTCTGAAAACCCAAGAGATGTTGCAAGTTCTACTTCATTTTATTTGTAGTCCCCCCCCATCCCAGTAGATCCACAAACCTGGGGAATTAGGGTCAGCCAAAATTCACAACACAAAATTCTGATTTCCCTTTCTGAATTAAAAAATCCAGGCAAAACCTAATAGAAACATTGGACTAGGATGCCTTGCCTTTCCTTGCTGCTATTCTTTTTAGTTACATCAGCTGGCTAGTTGGTTTTTTGGGGGTTTGTTGGTTTTTTTTTTTTTTTTTTTTTAATAGGAAAACATTTTTGCAAACAAGCAAGCAAACATAACAGCTTCGTGCCTACCAAAACAGAGATTATCCTTTTAGGTGGCAAAGCATGGGACATCTAATTGGTTGCTCATTACTACATTAAAAAGAAAAAACTTTCTCATAATGGCACATTTACACATATAGAAAAATCTTACCAAGAAAATAGGCTTGAAAAGATAAAAGCCTAGTAAGTATTTTTACACTCTTTTCTACTACCTGAATATTTCACTTCAGGTCTTAGGTTAGGATATTTGCCTTTCAAAATGCCTTCCAACACCAATTTTTCTTTTAAATAGTAATTATCTTATCATTCCAAAATCTAGCTAAAGTAGAGGCCCACTGCACCCACGAAAGCAGAAGCATGCTAAGCAGAATTTATTATTAACTTGTTAGCATGCTATGCAAACTTTAAAATTAGCTTGGTCATTGCAAAGTGGCCATTAAAATTAGCAGCCATTGCAAAGAAGCTCTCTCATCTGAAAATCACCTTTTAAAAATCTAGAAGCATATATTCTATGTGTTACTTCGGCAGTGAAACCACATTTAAAATCTGAAACCTACGGTCCTCAAAAGCAAACTTGGTCAAGGTGGTTTTCTGCACACCCAGCAGACAGGTTCAGATATAGGAGTGATCATATGAAAGTAATGTTTAGATTTTTTGTGGGGAATCAACTACCCTATAGTCTTACAGTACCTGATTTGTTAATTAATATTTTATCCAATGATTTCCCTGTCAATAATGTGGAAATACTATGTGGTATCAAGTCACACTGTATTGATTTATATGTAAACACACCTCTGACTCATGCTATTCCTAATTGCCTACTGAAAAACCAATGACTTGTAATACCAAGATCTGGCATATAACAAATGTGCACTTGAAATATCAGCTAAACTTTGGTGAAAGACAAGGAATGGCACAGTGTTATTAGAAGAAATGAGGGAAAGACTGAAATATTTGTAAACCAGCATGTGTGCACAGCCATTGCGTAAAGCGATCCATGAGTGACTGTGGATACGCTACTTAAGAGCTCCATGGATTAGTGATGGGTTATTAACAGATTTAGACACAGACCATGAGAAATCCAGATACAATTAATGGGCCTGTCCTGTTTGAACACAGTCTGAAGAAACCTAAACTTTACTGAAGTCGTAAGAACTTGCCTTTAGAACTAGCTATCAGTTAATAACTCCAGGATACAAGATACTGGAAATGGAAGCATGTATGTTGTCACTTTGGTGGGAAACAAACTAAAGAACTGAGGCCCCTGCAGAAAAATGTGTATGATGCTTCTCAGTTCTGCATTAGGAGCAAAATATTTGCATTATCCACTGGCATAATGCATTAGCCATGGAAAAAAAAATAACTATATCACCTGCAAATACATCAGCTTAGAATTGATTTGAAATCACCAAATTAAACTCATTAGGAATCCCATCATACACAGCAAGATGCTAGAGTCATTAATCAGCCAGTAAGCACAGCAACTTTGTATCGACTTTAGAGAATGCAGAAACCCCGTGTGTCACTTTTTAAAAAGTTTATTTTTATAGGACAGTCAAATATAGGAGCAGAAATCACTTATACACTGCTATCCCCCCAAATCACTATTTCTGTACTGATTAGCTTTGCTGTATCTCATACTATGTACTGCAGCATGCCACGGAAGACCCAAAGGCAGCAACAGTACCATATGGATTTCAGAAGAAAACCAGGAGGCAACACTCAGAAAACATACTGTGCTCTAAGACAAAAGCCATGCTTTGCAACACTATGTTGAGCTGGCACAGTACAGCACTCTCGACTCGGACTCACAGTGATGGGAATGGGGAGCTCCCATCCTATGAAAGCAGCAGAGCTGCAGCTAAAGCAGGGGCCTGCTGTACCTGTGAAAGCAGCACACTAAGACTTACGATTAGCTTGGTTTGAATCCAAACATAAGCAACTTAATACAGTACAACTGTATAAGCATTTCTATAAATGCAGTATTAACATTACTAGCAACAGACCTTATGCTAACTATGCAAGGCCCCAGTCCTGATCTGTAAGGCTCATTATCAACTTGTTATGAAAACTGGCTCTGTGAACTAGACCTTGGTACCAGGTGTCTCTTATTAGCACATACAATTTAAACATGAGATAACAAAGGTCTTGAAAACATCGACACGTTCTAAAAGCAGAAGCCCCAGAACCATAAACAACTCATTAACAGTCACTGGAAAAGTGCAGCCTCCTGAGCTGGGAAAGCTGTTTTTGCTCTCAGCAGCAGCATCGGCACAAGGGAAAAACACCCAAACAGCTGAACAACAGGGAAAGGCACCTACTGCAGCCTGGGAAAGTAACACCTCCCTAGCATCACAAGACATACAGTCCAGGACCAGGAGCCTCAATCATTTTATAAAACATGGTTATAAAAGATCCTAAATGGAGGAGTGACAGGTTGGCCAAAGAAGATGCCTACTTCAATTTTGTCCCTGTCCTGTCATCCACCTCCCCCCACCCCTTATTGAACTGCTCTTCAGTCAGGTCACCTTGACCTCAGAAACCAGGACCATCAAGAACAAAGATATCAGGCTAACTATTATGGTACTGGCTACATGGTACTGCATACTTACAGCTAACATAGGACTAAGTCAGATATAAGACTGACTGCTTTGAATACATAATTATAATGGTTAGTGTGTAAGAACAAATACATAGTGATAATTAACAATGTGTAAGAACTAATTATAAGCACAAGGCATGTTGCCAATGAAAGACAGCCTAAAAGCTTTAATTCTTAAGTTTAAAACTCACCTGATCTGTCAGTCTAAACTCTCCCATCATAGCTATCTAACTATATTTTGTGTACATAGAGATCTATACATTCACACGTATTTAGTTGTGAAAGAGCTTAAAAAGAGCTTAAGAAAAAGAACTTCTTTCCTTAAAAGAGAGCAACTTAAAAAGCTTTAAGAATATATTAGAACTAGTCACAATACAATCTGGGCTAAGTGCCTGGAGAGATGGGGTAGCAATTTCTGTTCAAACTGGTCCTCTTAATTGAGGAATGGTGGACTTCAATTGAGTGGAAAGACACACTAAACAGACTAGGAAGTGGCTGAAGTCAGACAGAGTACTTGATCTAATCCACATAAACTGGAACTCATGAGGAACGTGGCAAAAGCAGCAACCAAAGCACATGCCTAAAGGAGGAGGCAAAAAGATTGAACTGGGAGAAGCAGAAACAACATTAACGTAGTCATGTGTAAAGAACTATTCTGAGTGTATGAACAGAAGTGAAAGGGTGGTAAGCGACCAACTTTAGGAAGCAGCAAAACAGGAGATGGTCTGGTGCAGCTGCACATTAGTAGATAAAAAAGACTGTTCTGACCTTTTTACTTAGCATTCTAGGAATGCATACCAGAAAGTGAGGTCTGGTATTATACAAATCCTCAATAGAGATGTTAAAAATGTCATTAATGGCTATCACAAGACAGATCACAGACAGAACAACAGCAGGTTGCCTAGCAGGACTGTTGAGCAACACTAAAACGCCAGAGGGGGGTAACATATGAACCAACTGTATCCATTAACAGTAAATCAACTATAAGTCAATCTTATGAAGATGCATAGAAATTCAGATTGAGCAAGAATAAGGACTGTGAATACCTCAGGAAAATTTGCTGAAGCATAAAATCATAGCTTTAACCCCAAATGCAAACACTAGAATTATTTAAGGCTTGGTATAGCATCCATGAGAAATGCTCCACAGGATGAAAGTGCTCCGATAGAAACCATGGGCAGGAATTATGATCCTGAAGTAGATGTCAAATCATAAACACTGTTAAAATTTAAATAATTCTCAAAAGAAAAAGGAAAGTGGGGGAATGATATTCTAATTGATAATAAAAAGTTGACAGAAGTTATGTTGGATTACAGCCCTTATTTCAAGTGTGTTGTAACAGATTATTATATTCAAGTACTAAGGCTGAATTCTTCAGCAATATTAAGTAATCCTAAAATATTTGGTTAATATATGTTATTGGTTTTTTTGACATCTTAATTATTATGGAATTCTTCATTATAATATAAAGAATAGTCTCACCTGAGCTGATATAGATGTGTATTTTTCCACTTCTGACTTAATTTCCTCAATACATACTAAGGAAGAAATCTTCCATTTCTCCACCTGACAAAGAACTGCTTTTTGCTTCCCAAGGATATTAGCCCTCTGTAACACTTTGATAAATACAGGTCAGTGTTCTGACATTTTCACTTTGAACATTAACGTATTCATTGCTGGTTCAGATAACTCAAAGACACATACAAATTTGTACAGAGGATGTGAACACTAAAAATAATTGTCCAGGAGAATCCCACGTTCCAATCAACTTGTGCCTGCTGCGCCAGCATTGGCCAAGTGTCGACATCTCCTCGGCATCAACTCCCTCTCTCTCCCTCACTCTCCTATTGCTCTTTGGCATTTTCTTCTACAGAATACAATCACTTTGGGCCTTTCGCATATGAGTAAGCATTCCTGACCACACCTGCCTCTGCCTAGAACATCCGTTCAGATTTCTCTCCCATTTAGCCAAGATTTTCCACCACTCTGGATTTAGCTAATTGATTATTTATGCAACACACCAAAGACTAAAAGTACCAGTTGCCAAGTGTCCTAAGTAAACCCCTATCTAGTTAGGGCTTGTATTCTATGTCTTAGTTTACCCAGGTCATCTTTTTAGTAGCAATTAAGGCTGAGGAAGCACTTCATCAAATTACAGAAAATGAATTATTTAATTAAATGCTCATCACTTCATACTAAAACAGATTGTTTTCCAACCTCAGACAGTTGGAAACAATATTTTCACATGCAATTAGCAATTATTACAAATTTGCTGCTATGGTATTTCTGCCCAGGGCACAGATTTATAGTTTAGCCTTTTTAATAACAGCTTTCATGAACTAAGAGCTATCAGTTCCCATTCAACTTAACTAGCAACAGAATGAATCAAACCTATCAGTAGATAAAAACTGCAATTATATCATTCTTTTATCACAAGCAGGTCTGTTAGCAAGATCAAAGTGTAGAGCAGTAGCTAGAAAAAAGCAAATCCAAGTTTACCCACATTAGTCCTCCAAGTGGGTCAACTTCTGTAAGCTACCACTCCAACTGCTTCTGAAATACTGTTACATTTCACATTTTATAAAGTTTAAAAGAAACATGCCAATGTACTGCTAATGTCAAGGTAAACTTTTTAGTCTGTTTTGCAAGACATGATTCTTCAAGCTACAAGTATTTTAAATAATACTATTATTTGTCTAGCACTGACACCTCTTTCAATTAAAAATACACATCTTTATTCTTAAACTTAAATATTTGTAGAGTTTAAAGTTTCTGTGAAAAAAGGTTTCAAAGGAAGCTTCTGTATCTTTTTAAATTGACAAATGCATGAATCATACTCTGTTAACTTGTCAATCTATTTTTTAAAATGCCAATCTGTACTTCCTCTCATGAGTGCCAAATTATTAATGGTGGCCAGTGTCATGATACAAATAAACCACAAATACCGCTACAGTGAGGAAGGGTGGCTGTTCAACTATCTATCTTTAAAAGGTGGGGTAAGTTTTTTTTTATTATTAGCAGCTGATTACTAGAAAGAACCATCTCACTCTTTCTTCAGACTATGTGTAAGGAAATGAGAAGCTTTGGAAAGTGCCTGTTTAGCTCTTTCACGCGTCATGTTTTTGTTCTTCTTGTAAACCAGAACACATGTTTATACCAGCACTAATTTATAACATGAATAATTATTAAGTTCTTCACAAGAGCAATTTAAACTAAGACAATTCACTAAGCTGTCTCTCTCAGGAAGACTTCAGTTTTCTATCTTCTTGCCTATACTGAGCTCCAAGATATTAACAATAGATACTCAAGAAATCCACCCTTTCAGAAGTCCATTCTGAAGGGAAATGACTTGCAACTCATATCTTAACATAAAACATCGTTACTGCCTTCATAAAGCAACAGTGCTTTTTAATTACTGTTTCTGGAAAAAAAACAAACTAGTTTACTGAAAATATCTCCATTACGCAAACTGAATTTATTGCTCAATGCCGGTCCAGATACTTCCACAGAACTGTCTAAACACTTCTTTACAAGACAATAAAAACACAGTGTTCTAAAAAAAAAAAAAGATACTAATAACCAATAGAATGTTTCCATTAAGATTTTGACTTGAGTATGCATCATTACAGTACAACCAAAACCAAGGAAAATCATTGCATCACAGTTATTGCCTATTTTTCTACATAAACAATATGTACAGAAAGGAAGATGAAGATCAACCACTGGATTAGAACAACATGGGAAGTATGAATCCTATCCGAAGAAAAGTAGAAGTTTAAGGTGAAACACCAGCTTTTGGAACTCCTCCTGTAAACATAGTCACCTCTAGTGACAAAAAAATACAAGGTTCACACATGGCTGAGTTTAAACATTCTTAAAATTTACCAAGCATGACATTTCTCTAAGCATTTTTCAAGATTCTCCATATGGATCCATACTGAAGAGCTATCCTGACTAGCCAAATTCTTTCTGGAAAAAAACATAGAACTCACAAGATAAACACTTCACTGTTCAGATCTGTAAACAACTTTCAAACTCTATTAATATAAATTACCACCAGGATTAAATTAGTGCTGGCCTTTCTGTGAGACTGCCTGCAGCAGGGGGCAGAGCAGATGACCTCAAGAGTTCCCTTCCAGCTTAAGTTATTCCATGCATACCACGTTATTCTTGATGCATCACGCTGTGACTGCATGAGTTAGTGCAAGTCACTCTGTACAAAAGCCACAGTGGCACTATCAGAACAGGCACAGTAATCAAGGAAAAGACAGTACAAGCTGAAAGGCCAGTTTGCCTGGAAGTTGGACTTCCAGCTCGACAGAGCATTTCTGTTTGTTCTTTTAATGACAGAGCCTAGCCCTTCCAATTCCAAAGCTGAATCCCACAGATCCACCCCTACAGGACTGCCATCACCACCCACTCCTAACCGTGTACACAGAAGTCCCCATTGAAAGTTTGACTGTAGGAATGAAAGAACTACAGAGTTTTATAGTAAGGAAGGGTATATTTAAAAAACACCATCTGGCTTTCACAAACAATTACAGCAGTAATTTAGGATGTCCAGGCTAGATTAACATAATAAAGCTTAAATCTGTGTATATCTTTTTAGGATACCTATAATTTCTTCTCATCCCTGGACCACACAGCAGAACTTTTGACTTGAGTTCAAGCCTCCATACTGTTATAAACCAATTAAACACCTTCAAGATGTTTTTCCTTATCTGGCTAAACGCAACTCAGAGTCATGTATTGACTGTCATTGTCCTCCCCCATAACTTAATTCACATGGCGAGTTCTTGACAGTTCATTACTTGATGTAATCCAGTGAGTATACAATAAATATTCATCCTTTAGTCCTCTATTCCAGAAGAAAAATCAGCTCTTTTTGGTCCCAGTGGTTAATATAGCAAGTAGTCCAACCAGACCCCATCTTTTTCATTCAATTAAAGACTATTGTCACAGGAACCTGCCTGTTTTGGAGGGATGACATTATAATTTTATATTTGAAATACCCGAAGAAGCTATTTTAAGAAACTAATTTACCAAGTCTTCCTCATTAAATAAAGAAGGGAGAGACAAGTGTCTTCTTGTAAAATAACCCTGTAGAATTATCCATCTATCAATCTCTGCCCAATGTGATAGGAATAATAAAACAAGAGCAGAAGCAACTGCAGCTTTCTGAATACAACATTCATGTCTCAATACTATGACTTATCATTAGGGCAATCTTTGTTGCTAGAAGTACAGTAAGACTACTCAATGACAGCTTTGTGCTTATACATCAACAAAACACAGACATTCTATACTACTAGTAGCATTATTTACACACACAGAAAATCATTACATTCCCTGTTGAATACAAACGTGCATACCTAATCTGAGTGCCTAAAAGCAGCCTTAATGAAAATCCTACAAGGAAACATTATGGCCATCAACACCATCTCATACCACTCGTGTCCTGCTTCGTACTGAATGAAAACTTACTGAAATACACCAGGTTAGGCGATAGGTACTTACTATGCCTGACTCTGGATCAGCAAGATCAAGGAAAACTAAACTTCCAGTACAGTGAAAAACTGTTGAAAAATATTCAAGATTAAGATTCCAACTACATCAAGTCAGTCCTACTGAATATTAAGCCAGTAAGAAACCTGACTGTCCTCTCTACCAAAGTAATCACACGACATACAGTAAAGAGTTAAGTTCCACTGACAGCAAAAGCAGTTTTCACACAGTATCATCTCAACATTTTATTTCATCAGCTATTCATGTTCTCCTATGCATTTAAATACATGCTAGTAAGCTTATAGTTAGGTAAGACATTACAAGGACATGAAATTAAAGATTAACTATGTGCTTTAAACATTTATCTTTGAGCAGAATTAATTTTCTATTGAAAACATAGGTTAAAAAAAAATTGCTACCAAACAACTATGAAACCAGAGGTATTCATGCTAGAAACTGTGGCTTAGTAGAAGAACTCCTGAAAAATAAGAGAGAATAATTGTGACAGTGTCAAAAGTAAATTTCTATATCCTAGAGACATAAAATGATCCAAAAGTATTCCTGAAACTCTAATACTTGCACAACAATCACTTTAACTGCAGCTAGAAATAATTAACACCAGTTTACTAGGTTTCAGAGATGCCATCTCAAGCCACAATCAAGCAATTAAACTGTCAAATACTACTCACAAAGCATGAGCCTGAATGAAAATGGAACAACTAAAATATCAGATTAACTTTTAGAAATGTGCTCACTTTTCATTCTTTCTTAAACTCTGTAGTTTTTCTTAATGTCTGCAAAAAATTCAAGAACTAAAAAAAAATGCAATGATTCAACTTCATGTTACCAGATGTTGCCAGATAGAAGAGCAAAAAAAGGTATCTGTAAGAAGTTCCAGTGTTACATGCTTCCTAGTCAGAAGATAAGCTTGCCAACTTCCCTTCACAAAGTGCAATGTACCAAAACATTCCAGCAGCAATAGCAGCATCACTATAATCTCTCACTCTGCCACCACAACTGGAATTCAGGCTGCTGAGATGTGCTCAACAGCATGCTTCCAGATGTCCCTTGGCCTGCCTCGTTGCCACCACCTTCCTGTCTCTGCCTGGTTGGCATGTTAAGCCTCTTGCTACTGAACTTGAGACATTTTTGGAAGTACTGATCAGAGGCTGGTACTACTACAGACTGACAAAAGTACACTTAAATCATAATTCCTAGAGACTGTTTTTTGTGCAGCATGTATACCTGAGTAAGTCCAATCTTGAGTAAGTTTTAAGAGTATAAGCTGTTTAAAAAAGATTTTTAAAATAAATGAGGTGATCTGTCTTAATTTTTAGATGACTACAATACCTGTCAGACATCTGAATGTAAAAATCTGCTTTTTCTTCACAAGCTTTTTTCCAAAATGCATAGTTGATGTAATCTATCCAGTCTTTTGTTTTTCAACCCAAGACGTGTTTAATAAAATTATATTTGTAAGCTGACTATTAGTAAGAAAGAAAAGTTCTCATTTGTCATCCTTAATTCAGTTTAAAAAAAACCAAACACAGCTGGTGGAATAAGAACATATATAGTAAGATTTGACGTTATTGCTCTACATTCCTACTGTACGTTAACTCGTGTGCTACACAGAAGTCCAGCTATTTTTTCCCCAAATCACATAACTGGACTGACTAACAGTAACACAGAAAAGCTACAGCATACTTTTTGGCAAGCATTATTCATAATTAATACATAATTATGAAAGCCACAAAAAGCAGATTTTTTTCTTTATCTTCTAAGGCCAATTCATCTTCATGAGATTTCACTTATACGTAGATTTTTTATTCTTACCAGTGTAATAATAGATCTTTTCGCATTAGACAAAACCAGCAACACACTAACTTGTTCAGAGGAAGAAGCATGTGGTAAAACATTTTCTTTTGGACATGTTCTACGGAGTCATGTTCAGAAAGTACAGTCAAAGAACTACTATCTTCTCTCTTTAGTGCAAAGACTGACAGCTGGTACCCACTTTGGGAAGCTGGTCTGGGGTCTTAGGCCAACCCCTGGAAAAACTTTGCCGCCTCCACAGGCAAACTGTATCCTTACCCACAGAAACCTCTAACATAAGAGATGAAAAGCTGCTTACTGCAGCCACAAATGAGAACAGCTTGTTTTCTTATTAGGAACTCCTTGCCCTGCTCCACAGTGTTCCCTGATACCACTAATTTTCATAATAGATGACTGAATAGAATTTGCCATACCCATGTTTGCTTTCACCAGACATTAGCCTACAAATATGTAACACCTCAAAACATGAAGAGATGGCAATAATGAAATAGCACTTACTGTAATCACAGCCTTGCTCAGACAGATAGAGCCTCTGCAGCCATACTCCGTTTCATCTTCAGACTTGTAATAACTGAGTGTGTTGCTTTTCAGAACTACCCACCGATCCTGCCACCCATGAATGTAGTTGGTCCACTGTAAAAAAAAAATCCAAAGATCAGCTAATAGAAAAATAACAATAAAAGACAATGTGGCTGCTACTTGTCAGGCTTTCAAGGACCAAGAGAAAAAAACAACTTATTTTTAAAAGTTCTTCCCAACTCAGAACTTTATTCTGCTCAGAGCTCCTAAAATAATTTTACAAACTCCTAAAGGTACTAAAAGCCAGTTGTTTCAAATGAACAACAAGTAAACAGATGTCTTGATTGCAAGTGCATGGCCAAGGCCAGTTAAAATAAAGGTAATAAACATACTGATAACACAAATTGGGGGGGGGGGATCCAACATTAATCACTAAGGTGAGTTTAGCCACCTGATTTAAAATATGGAGTTAGACCAAAAGCCAAACTTAAGTAGAACATGATATAATTTATTTCATATGAAAGTTAATTTCTACAAAACGATTTTAGTAAATTACCTAGTTCTCCTCATAAAAATACAAACAGCATAGTATTACCCCACAGCATAGTATATAACTATTGTAGCGCATGGAGTAAACAGTTCTTTATCAATTTACTATTGCCCATAAATATTGCTTTAGGTTTTAACTCCTAACAACTTCCTCATTAATAAGACACTTGCTTATCAGCAGACATCCAATCATCCTTTTGTTATTCAGAATTTTCTAGGGACTGATATTCCAGGAACAAGTCCTGGATTTATCCTACAGAGAGCTAATAAAAAGTGACTAAAAGTTCTGGTTATCAACCTTGTATTTGCAACATCTTCCCAACTGCACTTCATAGAATCAAACAACACTGATAGAGGATCAGGGCTGTTCTGTAACTGTGACTATACAGTGGTGCTTTGGTCTTCAATCACAGTGTAAAAATTATAAATTAGATTAAAACTAAATTAGATTAAAACGGAAACAGAAGCATTGAAAATAATTTTATCATACAGGCATTCCTTTGATCATAACTGCCCTTCAACAAAAAGCTCCGAGAAATAGGATCTTTTTACCATTTAAGTCTAACCATTATTCATCATTTTGTAACATATAAATGAGGTGGAAGAAAGCTGACTAACAGGCTCGCTTCCACATTATACTACATGTATTAGTGAATGCATGTCCCATAACTACATGTCAGCCCTAGTAATAACAAGATGAGGTCTAAGGAAAACAAATTCTATAGCTGAGAAATTCCTAACAATTTTCAAGTGTAGGTAAGGCCTTGATTTGCTCTCCAAAGATAAAGCCCTTTTTGATCTCTTAAAACATCAAATCTCTAAGTTCAGTATTTCTTAAAGAAAGCCTCAGCTGTGCTCACTACATGAACTGGTAGCACAAGTGATCATGGAGGTATATTATTTCCTGCCTTCCTCTTTTTCCATCTCTCATGTTCCCAACTCCTCCCAGATATGAAAGGCAGAGTCCAAAGTCATCTTGTGCAAAAGAGCAAGGGACAGAGAGGAAAGCACCTTTCCTTCTCTGACAGAGTTAAGTGAGACAAATATAGCAGTCAGTCTTGTGTTTGCTGTTGCAATCAACACTTGCTGTTGCAATCAAAATGTGCCAAGAATTAAGAGACTCCTTTAAGTATTCTGGGTAGGCACAAGGTTTTGGCAAAGAAAATATGACTGTTCTTTCAAGCATCTAGATTCTTGTGCTTCAAGAAAGACTCTTCCACATCGAAGTTCTTTCTTTGTATCCACCTCAAGGCTTTTTAGTTGTTAGCAGGAAATACAATGGAAAAAACCCTAGAGTTCTGAAACACTTAAAAAGACCAGCAGGACATACTTCTAATAAGCTTCTATTACAAAATTACTTCATTTCCTTCAAAGCTTCTCTCTTTACCAAAGGGCAGAACAACTGAAACACTACAAAGCACACAAGAGAACTGCAGCCTTAGAATTTAATTATACACAATCAGTTATTAAAAATAGATATTTCCTCAGTAGAAAGTTTAGTGTGCTACCATTTCATTCTAATTAGTTTGTCTCAAGTATTAGTGAGGCATCAACTAACAAAAGGTAAACTTATCCCTCAAGCATATTTACGGCAACAGGTTTCACCATACTTGGCTGTTCGGATTACATCCCATGTTCTCACATGAAAGGCAGAGTCAGCTACATTCAGCATAATCATCCAGAAAAATAAAAAGTTTGCACATACCTAAGCTACAGAATGTCAGAAGCCACGGCTTCACCTGCTATGCCAGTAAGAAACAGCAGTTGGCCTTAATAAAGTATTTAATTTTCCAATATAAAAATCAATTACATCCAACAAACAGTAAAGTTTCTAGTGACGGAAGCATCTAATCAAAGGAAAATTTTGCAGCAGAAAAAAACCCAATAAAACTACAGTAAACCAAAACATTTTAAATACTGTAACATCTCACATCCATCTCATCCTCTCCCTCCCCTGTCCACTATTAGATGACAGGACCTTACAAATGAAAGCCGTTCTTGTCTGCTGACCCTTCCTCTCAACTCTGGCACTCGAAACATTTTCAGGCTGGAAGGAGTTCACGGAGTCCCTCACAGAAAGAAGTGTACTAGCCCTGTTATGGCTGTTCTCTCAGCATCCAGGGCTGCTTTATGAGCTCTGTCCTGTGCCTCCTACACTGGCTTGTGCCCAGCCTTATCATCTAAGGCAGGAAGAAAATTCAAAACATAGTCGTTTTATTTTAAAGACATTCCAACATTATTCTGAAGGTACTTTCTGTAATAATAATAATAAACAAATCTGCATTCAAACTTAGTAACTCAATATTCACCTTTCTAGTACTCCTAAAAATAATATCCCCTAGTATCACCCAACGCATACTTGCAAGTCATCTCATTTTCAGTGATAAAAGAGAAAAAAAACCCCAAAACCAAAAAACAACCCTACGTTTATTTTTAAAAAGGGAAACAAGCTTTAGTGCCATTTTCCTTCCGCTCCTCCCCACCGCCCGTATCTCTCGGTGCGGGAGTATTTCATGTCATTGCCTTGTTACAATACTTGGAACTAAAGGCTG